>NC_045956.1:169069990-169267490 GCF_010909765.2 Amblyraja radiata
CACTGTTGGAGTAGAGATTTAAAAAAGTAGAGCAATTGTAATGCGTGATTGCAGATCCACTTCTGTGACCAGCACACAAAGAGTCGCCTGGCCTGGGCGCCATAGCTTGGTACACGTGACAAAAATATACCAACACTTGCCCCTCGAGATCGCCAGCTGTACTGGATGGTGACGATGACTCACGCTAGGCTAGAGCTAGGCCTTAAGCTAGACTATAAATGCAACTAAGGTGGACTATAAACTAAACTAAGATAGACTATAAACTAAACTGAGATAGACTATAAACTAAACTGAGATAGACTATAAACTAAACTGAGATAGACTATAAACTAAACTAAGATAGATTATAAACTAAACTGAGATAGACTATAAGATAAACTGAGATAGACTATAAGCTAAACTAAGACTATAAGCTAAACTAAGCTAACCTATAAGCCAAACTATAAACAAACTACTCTAAGCTAAACTATAAGATATATTATGCTAAGCTAAACAATAAAATAAACGATGCTAATCTAAACTATAAGGTACACTATACTAAGGTAAACTATATGTTAAGCTAAGCTAAAGATGGACACAAGATGCTGGAGTGACTCAGCGGAAGAGGCAGCATCTCTGGATAGAAGAACTGGGTGATGTTTTGGGTGGAGACCCTTCATCAAGCTAAGCTAAACTATAAGCTGAACTAACCTCAGATGGTTTTGTCCTTGTGTTTTTCAGCCATTCTGGACATTGGGTCACTGGCACTGTGCTCCTACCTGTACTTCCAGGTGAAGTCAAAGCTGAGGAGGAAGAAATTTGAGAAGATGACCATGCAGACGACGCTGGGAGAGAGCTTCGTGATTGCCGTGTTTGCTCTCATGTTTGCGGTGACCGCCTCGGCCTTGAGTCTACACAAGGTCCTTCTGAAGGACGTGAGAGTGCCGGAGGGGAGGACAGAAGAGGAGTCGGCCCTGGTGGCTCCACAGCCCTGTGAAAACAATGAAGAGAGCGGCTAAACTCTTTGCACTACCAGCCCTCTGGGCTCCCTTGGAGTTGTCCGTTTGACCCAGTGAGCTGTGTGCAGCGGTGCTAACGGATGGGGTCAAAGCACAGGGTCAGAATGCAGCCCAGGTTGCAATGGACAGCTCGCTGTAGAGCAACAGGAACGACGTGTTGGACTGCACGAGGAGGAAAAGCTGTAATGTTTGCTTTATACATTATTTTAAATGTATATTTTTACTCTTTGTACAATCGCCACCACTTGAAGTAGTAGATTTTCTGAAGTAGTAGATTTTCTGAAGTTGTTGCTCAGACAATGGTGATTTATATCCAATAAACCTCACTGAGTCTGACTCACCAGGGATGATTCTTGATTAGTACGGGTGTCAAGGGGTTATGGGAAGAAGGCAGGAGAATGGGGCTGGGAGGGAAAGATAGATCAGCCATGATTGAATGGCGGAGTAGATTAGATGGGCCAAATGGACTAATCCTACTCCTCGAACTTGTGAACATGACCCGAAGAATTTCTCAATGTTGGGGCATTAGCGGATAGAGAATATCTGAATCTAACCCACAAGGTTCCCTTTAACACATTCCAATTGTCTGTTTCTCGGTGGCCTGAATGTAACCACTATTAATGCAGTTCAGTTTAGTTTAGAGCTACAGCATGGAAACAGGCCCTTGACTCCAGACTGACCATTGAGCACCCATTCTCACTAGTTATATAGATACATACATAGAAAATAGGTGCAGGAGGAGGCCATTCGGCCCTTCGAACCAGCACCACCATGCAATGTGATCATGGCTGATCATCCACAATCAGTACCCCGTTCCTGCCTTCTCCCCATGCCCCTTGATTCCGCTAGCCATAACAGCTCTTTCTAACTCTCTTTTGAATGCATCCAGTGAACCGGTCTCCACTGCCTTTTGAGGCAGAGAATTCCACAAATTCATGACGTTTTTCCTCATCTCAGTTCTAAATGGCCTACCCCTTATTCGTAAACTATGGCTGACAGACAAAAATGCTGCAGAAACTCAGCGGGTGAGGCAGCATCTATGGAGCGAGAGAAATAGGCAACGTTTCGGGCCAACACCCTTCTTCAGACTGAAACAGTCTTAAACTGTGGCCCCTGGTTCTGGACTCCCCCAACATAGGGAACATATTTCCTGCATCTATCATGTCCAATCCCTTAATAATTTTATAAAATTCTATGTTATCCCACTTTCATATCCACTTCTGACAAATTAGGGGCAATAGTACATAAGTATAACCCAATTAAGTACAGTATGTATAGAGACAGCCCACTGAGTCTATATACAAGAGTCACCAGGTATGCAGCCATCGCCTCCATCCACATTGTCCAGTGAACTGTTATTCCTCTCCTCGCTCGGCCACCTTTAGCCTTTGTGGCCTGGGAGTGCCTCCCACAGCCGATCTTGAGGGCGCGGAAGCCAAGACCCCCGGCTCTTCTTACCGGCCCTATTTCTAGCAACCGCTAACGTCGCCGACTGCCTCATCCCTCTCTCCGAGTTCCAGGCCTCGGGGACGTGCAGGAGACGAGCTAGGAGTAGAGTACATCTTAAATGGTGGCACTTTCTTCTCTAATGTCCCCCCACTAGTTCTAGACATGTGTCCAGGGAAACATTTCTCAGCATCTATCCTGTTGGCCTCACTCAAAATCTTATAACATATTGTTATAACTCATTCTATACTTCGAGGAGTACAGGCTTAACCTTCTCAACCTACCACCTACAGATAGTGAAGATGGTTGTGAAAGATTGCAGCAGGATCTTGATCGGTGGGCTGAGGAATGGTTGATGGAATTTAATACAGAGAAAGGTGAGGTGTTGCATTTTGAGAAGTCTAACCACGGGCAGGATCTACAAAGTGAATGGTAGGGATCCGAGGAGTGTTGTAGAGCAGAGGGATCTAGGAGTACAGGTGCATGGTTCCCTGAAGGTCGAGTCGCAGGCAGATAAGGTGGTCAAAAAGGCTTTTGGTACATTGACCTTCATCAGTCAGTATTGAGTTTAGAAGTTGGGAAGTCATGTTGCAGTTGTATAAGATGTTGATAGAGTATTGTGTTCAGTTCTGGGCACCATGCTATAGGAAAGATGTTGCCAAGCGTGAAAGAGTTCAGAGAAGATTTATAACAATGTTGCCAGGACTAGAGGGTGTGAGCTAGAGGGAGAGGTTGTGTAGGCTGGGACTCTATTCCTTGGAGCGCAGGAGGATGAGTGGTGATCTTATAGAGGTGTATAAAATCATGAGTGGAATAGATCGGGTAGATGCACAGAGATTCTTGCCCAGAGTAGGGGAATCGAGGACCAGAGGACAAAGGTTTAAGGTGAAGGGGAAAAGATTTAATAGAAATCTGAGGGGTAGCTTTTTCACACAGACAGCGGGGAGTGTATGGAACAAGCTGCCAGAGGAGGTAGTTGAGGCTGGGACTATCCCATCGTTTGAGAAGCAGTTAGACAGGTACATGGATAGGACAGATTTGAAGTGATATGGACCAAACGCAGCAGGTGGGACTAGTGTAGCTGGGACATGATGGCTGGTGTGGGAAAGTTGGGCCGAAGGGCCTGTTTGCATACTGTATCACTCCATGACTCTGACCTATATCTCAGGAAGCAATGTTCACTGCAATTCTATGAAATTCTTTTATATTCTTTAAAATGGAGACCAATAAAATGTATGCACTATTCAAGGACTCACCAACATCCTGTACTTTTCGCTCCTATCTGTACAATAAAACCTATCATTCTGTTACACTTCCTCATGATAGTATCTTTTGTACCTACACTTCAGCCCTTTGTGTTTCATGTGAGATGGGGGAGGGGATGGAATCTGTGGGAGGGTTGAAATGCACAACCTCGATCTCTTCTGTGTGAAATTAAAGGAAATTGTAGCTCAGTTGTGATACCTGTTCCAGAGTCATAGTTTCCTTTTATACTTCTGACACTTAAGACTGTGCAAATTATTAGATTGGGATTATTATATCATAGTTAACCAATAAATGCAACCCTTGTTGTGTTGGCGGTGCAAGACTCAGTGTAAAGGGATACTTTCTATATGTGAACTGATACATTCTGTGTGTGAATTGACCATACAATGCACCTGAGAATCACCTATTGTTTAATGTAATAGAGATTGAGATTGGACTATGACATATTATCACGGTTGCTAATATGTGCTCAATAATATCGATCCCCGAGAAAAGAGGGTGTTATGTACGTAACTGAAACGGAGGAAAGTCTTTTACCCAGAATACAAGAATCAAGAACTTGAGGACAGGCTTAAGGTGGGGGGGGGGGGGATTTACTAGGGACCTGAGGGGCAACTTTAGTACACAAGGGGTGGTGGGTGTATGGAACCTGCTGCCAGAGGAGGTAGTTGAGGCTGGTACTAACACAACATTTAAGAAACATTTGGACAGGTACATGGATAGGATTGGTTTAGAGGGATACGGGCCAAACGCAGGCAGGTGGGACTAGGGTAGTTGTGGCATGTTGGTTGGTATGGGCAACGACTCTAAATTATTGTAGCTCATTCTAGGCCAACTGTGATACCCGAGTCAAAGTTTGCATTTATATTTCTGAATGATTTAAGGCTGTGCAAGAATTAGATTGGAATTATTATATCATAGTTCACCATTAAATGTGTGTTGGGGGGGGGGGGGCACAAGACTGTCGATACCTGCCCAAACGGATACCTTCTACATGTGAACTGATACATTCTGTGTGTGAATTGACCCTACAGTGCACCTGGGTGCGTGGAACGAGCTGCCAGAGGAGGCCGTTGAGGCAGGGACTATCACAACTTTTAAAAAACATTTGGACAGGTACATGGATAGGATAGGTTTAGTCGGATATGGACCAAACGCAGGCAGGTGGGACTAGTGTAGATGGGGCATGTTGACCAGTGTGGGCAAGTTGGGCCGAAGGGTCTGTTTCCATGCTGTACGATTCAAAATTATTGGAGCTCATTCTATGTCAACTCTGATACCTGCACCCTGTCATAGTTTGCTTTTATATCAGATTCAGATTCAAATTTTATTGTCATTGTGCAGTGTACAGTACAGAGACAACGAAATGCAGTTAGCATCTCCCCAGAAGAGCGAACATAGAATATGAGCAATAAATATATATACGTATATATTTCTGATTGAATTAAGTCTGTGCAAGAATTAGATTGGTAATATTATATCATAGTGTGTTGGGGATGCAAGGCTGCCAATACCTGTTTAAACAGATACTATGTGATCTGTTACATTCTGTGTGTGAATTGATCATACAGGGCACCTGGGGACTGATCATGCATTGTTTAATGTATTAGAGATTGTGGTTGGGTTATTCTCACAGAGGAATACTATGACATATTATCAATATTGTTAACAGTGCTGCTGTCTGCCTCATTGGAAACCCTCAGACTATATTTGAACTTCATCACACATCTGTACACTGTGGATGGCTCAATTGTCAAAGTCAAAGTCAAAGTAGCCTTTATTGTCATTCAGATCTTGCGGTCTGAACGAAATTGTGTTGCCTTGCAGTCCTACATATAGTAAAAATGACAAAAACACACAATAAACACAAATTAACATCCACCACAGTGAGTTCACCAGGCACCTCCTCACTGTGATGGAAGGCAAAAGTCTTAAGTCTTTGTCTCATCCCTTTTTATTCTCCCTCTGCACCGAGGCGATCCAGGCTTCAGATGTTGTGACCCTGCCGGGCGATGGTAAGTAATGTCAGTCCCGCGGCTGAATCCGAGCTCCGCGAACGGGCCGGTTCAACTCCGCGGCCCGGGGTGGTCGAAGCTGCCGAAGCTGACGCCCTCCAGTCCAGCGGACGCAGCTGTTGTTGCGGGAGCTCCGGAGAACAGGTCACCAACCTGTGACCTGCGAGCTCCCGACGATGTCGTCCACTGGGCCCGCGGTCGGGTCGGGTGGCCGCTGCGGCTGCCCCAGCTCCGAGGGGCATGTATTGACTGGTTAGCACGCAACAAAAACTCTTCACTGTACCGAGGTGATGTGACGATAAACTAGTACCGATGTGACAATAAACTAAACTAATATTAACCCCCGGGAAAACAGGGTGTTATGTTATGTAACTGAAAAGTAGGAAAATGATCAACAGAGATGCTGGAAGCATTAACCAAGCAGTTGAAAAAGAACACAAATGTGTTGAAATAGATTCAATTTAGTTTGAGGGGGGGTGGGGGGGGGGTGATGGGGAGACATGAGAGGTTGATGGTGGCGACCTGTTTCTGGTAAAACATCGGAGAGACAGAGGGAGGAAATGGGCAGATTGACGCAGAGGGAGATCTGGGAGGGGAGGGAACACCGTTAAGGTCGCTGGTGTTAATGACTGGCTGGTTGGCTTGGCAGAGACAGCGTTATTGTGCACAGCAAGGAGTCCGCTGCTATGATCCTCAGTGGACCCAAGAGACATCCAACAGCATCCTCCTGCTGGGATCTCACTAATGAAAGAGACTTCATTGCTGGACTAATGAGAAAACATCGTGCTGTGTTGGAACGTAAATATGCAAATTGTTATGGGATATAATTGCATTTTCTGCAGTAAAGGATATGATGGGATTAGCAGCCATCTGTTTAATGTTCTTATCTCAAACAACCTTTCCACCATCAATAATGCACACTTTGCATTGTTTGCATGTGATTGTTCTTCAGACTGCATTCTTTTTATTAATAAAATTAAAACAAGGATATTAAATGTGCGTTTTGGGCGACGTTCTATGGCTCGTCAGAAGATAGGATTTAAAAAGATTGGGGTGAAATTCATCATTTAAAGAAATTGCACTCTACTGATCTGTATGGGTATCAGGTTATGGGGAGAAGGCAGGAGAATGGGGTCAGGAGGGAGAGATAGATCAGTCATGATTGAATGGCGGAGTAGAATTGATGTGCCGAATGGCCTAATCCTGCTCCTATCACTTCTGATTTTATGATATGCTGAGTCTCATTCCCACCATCTCACCCCCAGTTCAATACTCTCTGATATCTCACTAAGGCCAAAAGCAGTGGTAGCCCTTATGTATGTTTGGACTGACAGAACTACTGAAGACGGGTCTCGACCCAAAATGTCTCAGTTTCCTTTTCTCTAGAGATGCTGTCTGAGCTGCTGAGTTACTCCAGCTTTTTGTATCTGTCCAGATTAAACCAGCATCTGCAGTTCCTTCCCGCACAGAAGTACTTGTCTTGCAGGTAGTGAGTGCAGAACGATCTTCCTGGAGACATTTCTAGATGCAGGGGTTAGGATTGGAAGTCTGGATAGACTCAAGGGGCTGAATGGCCCACTCTTGTACAGGACCTTAGTTGATTTTCATCCCATTTCCAGCCCCAAGAAGCTTACTGTAGTCTCAGCTAGGATGATTAAATTTCTCAATGATATTGGGCTGCTTTCTACTTCTTGGAGTCTTTGGGTTTTAGAAATACAGCAGGCAAACAGGCCCTTCGGCCCACCGAGCCCGTGCTAACCAGCGATCACCCCGTGCACTAACACTATCCTACTTACCCTAGAGTTTTAAATTTACAATTTTACCGAAACAAATTAATCTACAAACCTATACGTCTTTGGAGTGTGGGAGGAAACCGGAGCACCCAGAGAAAACCCACGTGGTCTCAAGGAGAATGTACAAACTCCGTACAGGCAGCACCCGTAATCAGGATCGAACCTGGGTCTCCTGCGCTGTAAGGCAGCAACTCTACTGCTGTGCTGCCCGATTGTCCGCAGTGTTGGGGATGGAGCAGGTCATCGCCTAGAATTCCTCTGGTGTTGGGAGATGACATCTGCAGCAAGATGGCACCAGAGCGTAACAACTCTTCACATGCTGGATCCTCGATCATCCACAACAATCGTTCCACTCAATACAATCTCCATTCCAGGTCAAAGTCTCTCTGTGGCTATAACACTATATTCTGCACTCTGTATATTTTCTCCATGCACAACCTGATGTACTCGTATACAGTTTGATTGTGTATGAAATAATTTCCTTGGATAGCACGCAAAACAGATTTTACCGTATCGCAGTGATAGGAGTAGAATTAGGCCATTCGGCCCATTAAGTCTACCCCGCAATTCAATCATTGCTGATCTATCTCTCCCTCCTCACCCCATTCTCCTGCCTCCTCCCCTAATCCCTGCCACCCGTACTAATCAAGAATCTATCTATCTCTGCCTTAAATATATCCATTGACTTGGCCTCCACAGCCTTCTGTGGCAAAGAATTCCACAGATTCACCACCCTCTGACTAAAGAAATTCCTAAAATGTCCTTTAATTCCGAGGCCCGTGACTTCTAGTCCTAGGCTCTCCCACTATCCTCAGTTATCTTCTTTCTTGGAATTCGTGTACAGCACAGGAATGGGCCCCTCAGCCCGCAATGTTTATGCCAAACATGATGCCAAGTTAAACTGATTGCATCTGCATGTACAAGATCCATATCCCTCTATTCCCTACAGTTCCATTGCCCTATTTAAAAGCATTGGGTACATGGATTGGACAGGTTTGGAGGGACATGGGCCAAAGTAGGTGGTGGGACTGGTGTAGATGCTCGACGAGCCTTGGGGCGGGCAGTGCAACAATGGCTTGTGGGCATTTGATCTGTGTCCTTCTTTCTCTCTCCCCAACCCATCATGTGGCCTTGGTATTGGTTTATTATTGTATTATTGTAACGTACTGCTTATGATCTTATGATTTGTTGGACAGGAAGAGGTCACAGAGATTGATGTAGAGACTACATCACTTCACTTGACTTCCAAACAATCCACGCACGGTCACTCAATCTTCACCTTCTCTGGAGATGTTCGACCATCTGTGGCAGACAGGTTGACATCACTTAAGCTTCATGCACCATCTGTGGTAAAACGCGATGCAAAGAGCTGAACACAGGGCCAAGAGCACAGTGAAAATCTATTGCCGATTAATGACTTGGCGTTGAAGTGCTTAGTAAAGTTTTTATTACAATTTCTGGACAAAATGGTGCACCTTGCTCTCAGCACGATGGCTTACAGTGAATTAAGAGTTGGATCTGAACCTGCCACCTACAGTCTCCATGCAGCGATCAGTCACGTTTACACCTGGTCATCCCAGGAGATGGCGACAGAGTACAGATTGGCTATTAGTTTGGTTTCTCTGTTCACTCCGGCTGAGGGAATGGAGACATTTAGAAGGCACTTTCAAGGTGAAAGGGAAAGGGAGTGAAAGTGACAAAAGTCACCCTGTACGGCAGTACCCATCGGTGAGAGAGTTAGATTTAGCTCTTAGGGCTAACGGAATCGAAGGATATGGGGAGAAAGCAGGAACTGGGTACCGATTTTGGATTATCAGCCATGATCACATTGAATGGCGGTGCTGGCTTAAAGGGCTGAATGGCCTCCTCCTGTACCTATTGTCTATGTTTCTATGAACCGCACACCGGAACAGTCATTGTGTCAATGGTCTGATAGATCCCCATTCCCCATCAGGGCGGCACTTGGGACCCTGCGTGGGGAGACCGACGTGAGGGAGGGGGAAGAAAAATGGACAATGGAGGACCTGGCGTGGGGGGGCTGCTGTGTGGGGGGGGGGGGGGGGGAGGGGGAAAACAATGGAGGACCTGGCGTGGGGGGGCTGCTGTGTGGGGGGGGGGGGGAAACAATGGAGGACCTGGCGTGGGGGGGCTGCTGTGTGTGTGTGGGGGGGGGGGAAACAATGGAGGACCTGGCGTGGGGGGGCTGCTGTGTGTGTGTGGGGGGGCCGCTGTGTGGGGGGGGGGGGGGAAACAATGGAGGACCCGGCGTACTTTATAGCTTTGTCAGCGCCATTGTCCATAGGTGGCCACTATTTGCATATCTTGGGTACGCAAGCAAAGAATTTCACTGTGCCTTGTCACATGTGACAATAAAGTATTCAATTCCATTCCATCGGCGCAGCTGGTAAAGTTGCTGCCTCGAAGCACTGGAGGCCCGGATTCGATCCTAACCTTGCGTGCTCTCTGTGTGGAGTTTGCACGTTCTCCCTGTGACTGCATGTGTTTCCTGAGTGCTCCGGTTTCCTTGCTAATCCCAAAGATGTACGGGTTTGTAGGTTAATTGGTCTTTGCAAATTAACCCTAGTGGGCAGGGAGTGAATGAAAAAGTGGGCTAACATGGAACTTGTGTGAACAGGTTGGTGAGGACAGTGGGGCGAAGGGCCTGTTTACATGTGTATGGAAAAACTAAACTAAATTAAAGTACATCTCTGGGAGTTTCTATTCTCTCCTAATGATGGACAATGGCCATTGAGCAAGAGATAATACATCTAATTAGAAAAAAAAACATTTAGAATTTAAATTCATATAGTTTTTTCCTGCCTCCATAGTTTGGGACGCAATGGGCATAATGCCAAATCATCCGAAAATGGAAAAATACAAGCCTTCACTGAATCTCGTGCAATCTCTTTAACCAAGTGACGTTTGTTCTCTTGTCCACTATTCGCAGTGGGAAGTCACCCATATTTGATAGTCTTGGAGTCATACAGTGTGCAAACAGGCCCTTCGGTCCAACCTGCCTACGCCGACCACCATGTCCCTTCTACACTAATCCCACCTGCCTGCGTTTGGTCCATATCCCTCTGAACCTGTCCTATCCATGTACCTGTCTAAACTTTTTTTAAATGTTGAGGGAGAACATTTGGGGAGAAAGGGAAGGGAGGCTTTTAGTTTAGTTAAGAGATATAGCGCGGAAACAGGCCATTCGGCCCACCGTGTCTGCACTGACCAGCAATCCCCGCACACTAATCCTGCACATATTAGGGACAATTTACATTTATAGAAAGCCAATTAACCTACAAACCTGTACATCTTTGGAGTGTGGTAGGAAACTGAAGATCTCAGAGGAAACCCACACAGGTCACAGGGGGAACGTACAAACTCTGTACAGACAGCACCCGTAGTCAGGATCAAACCAGAGTCTCTGGCGCTGTAAGGAAGTAACTCTACCGCTGCGCCACTATACTGGTGGCGTTTGTAGAAGTTGCTTAAAAGAGTTCATACTTAGAAACATAGAAACATAGAAATTAGGTGCAGGAGTAGGCCATTCGGCCCTTCGAGCCTGCACCGCCATTCAATATGATCATGGCTGATCATCCAACTCAGTATCCCGTACCTGCCTTCTCTCCATACCCTCTGATCCCTTTAGCCACAAGGGCCACTCTTGGGTTGTAAGCTCTCACCTTATGACCTTCACCTCCTTTTTCACCACCTGTTTCTCTTGCTTTACCTCTTCATCAGATGGAGTTTAACTTTAAAAGGCAGACACAAAATGCATCAGTTTGAAGAGGGGTCTCGACCCGAAACCTCACCCGTTCCTTCTCTCCAGAGATGCTGCCCATCCCACTGAGTTACTCCGGCATTTTGTGTCTACTTTCGATTTAAACCAGCATCTGCAGTTCTTTCCTACACATTAACTTTAAAAGGATTCACCTCGATAATTTATTCAGTGGCAAAGCTGCACGTTTGCTACAGACTGTGAAACAAACCCCAGGGTGAACAGATTAGCCAAGCTTGCCCAGGGTCGGATTTGCTCCACTAATTCTACACAGCTCCTGTGCTACATGTTACACATCCGTTTAAATTAAATCAAATTTGTAGAGGACAGGTAATTTTCTCTTTCAGTGCCACTTCTGACAGTTATAGAGCAAGGTGTACGTGCCAGGAAAATAAAGCAACTGTTTGGTCCCAGACTCCATCATTACTGCTACAACAGTTTCCTCGGAGCGTAGGAGGATGAGGAATGATCATATAGAGGTGCACAAAATCATGAGAGGAATAGATCGGATTAATGCACAGAGTCTTTTGCTCAGAGGAGAGGAATCGAGAACCTGAGGACATGGGTTTAAGGTGAGGGGGGAAGGATTTAATAGGAACAAGAGGGATAATATTTTTACACTAAGGATGGTGGGTGTAGGGAACGAGCTGCCGGAGGGGGTAGATGAGGCAGGTATGATCGCAACATTTAAGAAACACTAGACTAAGTGGGACCCGTTGGGTCCCTGTCACACGGGAGGCCTGGTCCACCAGCGCAACCCGTTCCCCCAACGCAATATTCCACCACTCACCCATAGCCCCCACATGCTCATTTCTCCTCATCTCCAGTACTCTCTCCCCCTCCTCTTCACCCTCCCTCTTCTTTCCATTCTCCTCTTCCCTTCCCCCAATCGCTCCCTCTCTTCTCCCTCCCTCTCCTTTCCCCTACCCTCAGTCACTCCCTCCCTCCCTCCATAACTCCGCTACCCTCCCTACCCCCTCCTGTTCCTCTATCCCCCTCCTCCCCCACTCTCCCTCTTCACCTCCCCCACATTCCCCGCCCTCTCCCTGCCCCTCCTCTCCATCAATCCCCCAGTCTCCTTCCTCACCTCCCCACTACACTCCTCACCCTCTACTCCCCACTCCCTACCTCCCGCACTCCCCCTCCTCTCCCTCTATTCCCCCTCCTCCCCCACTCTCCATCCTTCTCGTCCCTCTTCTTTCCCCCGTCCTCCTACCTTTCCCCAATCTCTTCCCTCCTTCCTCTCCTCCACCACTTTACCCTCACTCTTCCCTCCCACCTCACCTCCACCACTTTCCACCTTCTCCCTCCCTACCTCCTCCACTCCCTCAATTCCCCCACTCTCCCTCCTCACCTCCTCAGGATCTTGAGTTTGCCCTGACCAGAGGTTGCCTTGACTGGAGGCTGCGCCGACCGGAGGCAACGGCGGGCAGAGGCGGGCACTGATGGTGACTGACAGCGGACGCAGCCAATCAGTGTGGCGATGGTGGAGGAAGGGGCTTCACCGTCCCGATAACGACTGACAGGAGAGGAGACCAATTTGTGCATGCGTGGTTTTAAATATTTTTAAACCTTAATAACTTTTAAAATATACTGCCGATCTGATCAAAACTTGTTGCACTTGCAGCACAGGAGAATGGTGAGTAAGGTGGCAAAAGATCGTAGCGCTATCTTGTACCGTTTTTGTGCAAATGTAAAAACAACGCAAACCAGAAGATAACTAGATGAGAGTTTTTGTAATACTAATAATAATAATAATAATACATTTTATTTATGGGCGCCTTTCAAGAGTCTCTAGGACACCTTACAAAAAATGAGCATGTAGAGGAAAAACATGTAAGGGGAATGAAATAAATAGTAGAGACATGACTAGTACACAAAGTAAAGACAGAATTCAATACAAAAAACAGTATGACGCAATTAATGCACAGATGAAAAGGGACGGGGACGTGGGGCTAAGGATAGGCAGAGGTGAAGAGATGGGTCTTGAGGTGGGACTGGAAGATGGTGAGGGACACGGAATTGCGGATTAGTTGGGGGAGGGAGTTCCAGAGCCTGGGAGCTGCCATGGAGAAGGCTCTGCCCCCAAAACTGCGGAGGTTGGAGTTGTGGATGGAGAGGAGACCGGCTGATGTGGATCTGAGGGACCGTGAGGGTTGGTAGGGGGAGAGGAGGTCGGTGAGATATGGGGGGGCCAGATGGTGGAGGGCTTTGTAGGTGAGGACCAGGATTTTGTAGGTGATCCGGTGGAAGATGGGAAGCCAGTGAAGTTTTTTGAGGACTGGAGTGATGTGATGCCAGGATTTGGTGTGGGTGATGAGTCGGGCGGCTGCGTTCTGGACCAGTTGGAGTCGGTTGATGTAGGTGGAGCTGATGCCAAGGAGAAGTGAGTTGCAATAGTCCAGTCGGGAGGAGATGAAGGCATGGATGAGTCTTTCAGCAGCGGGCGGTGTGAGAGAGGGTCCGAGTTTGGCGATGTTGCCAAAGTGGGTCCTGTTGTGCCCTGTCCCCCGATGCGGGGGGGGGGGGGGGGCGGCGTCACACGGGAGGAGGGTTGGTCTCCGAATGCGGCGTCGGTGCTCACCCTGGAGACAGGCACCCCCATCACCCATTCCCCCAACGTAACCTGTTCCCCCAACGCTACCCGTTTCCACACTCACTCACTGTGCCAGTCATTTTAAACTTTAAAAAAATACAATTGCACTAAGATGTAATGTGATGTTGGTGCCACCGACAAGGCCATCTTTTGTTATTCAAATCTAATCATTAAACTTTGCTGTGCCGGGTTAGGCTGGTAGATTCTTTCCCTAAAGGACATTTGGTGTGAAGGACTCAGTGTTCTGGGATAGAAACATTGTGGCCGGTAGGGTATTGTAACGTCATAACTGCCTAACTGCCAATGCAGCTTTGAAAAAAACCAACTTTTAAATGTCACTTTAAAACTTTTAAAGCTCCCCCACTTCTTCCCTCTCCTTACAACAGAGATCAGCAGCCGAGAACAGCAGAGATCACATTGTGATGTCATTTTCAGTTTTTGGAATCTTCACGGCAGCTTGTGCTAATGAGATCCCATTGTGATTGGACGACTGTGAGAAGGCATTGTGACATCATCACTGGAAGCTGCTAGAAAAGTCTTACTCTCACAGGCAGTTATTATTTTCAAAGTTGGCTTTTTTTAAACTTTAAATATCAATGACTTTAAACATCAAATGTGAAGAAACTTGATTCTAACGACCATGGGGAAAAGTTAAATAAGATTCTGCAAAGATTTTTGTGCTATTGTGTACCGTTTTGGCGTAGTTCCTTGATCTCACAAACAGACAGACAGACAGGCAAACAAGATGATAGATAGACAAATAGACAGATAGACAGATAGATAGATTGACTGATAAGAGGAATAGATCTGGTAAATTCAGAGTCGCTTGACCAGAGTCAGTGAGCCAGAGGTCATAAGTATAAGGTGAAGGGGAAAAGATTTAACGGGAATAGGAATAGAAATTTATATGGGAGAAGAGGATAGAGTCTTTGCAGGAGGCAGGGTGGGAAGAAGTGTAATCGAAATGGTTGTGGGAGTCAGTGGGTTTGTAATAGACGCCAGTCAATAGTCTATTTCTTGTGATGGAGAATATGAGATCAAGAAAGGGGAGGGAGGTGTTGGAGATGGTCCAAGTAAATTTGAGTGCAGGATGAAAATTGGTGATGAACTTGATGAAGTCCATGAGCTCTGCATTGGTGCAGGAGGTAGCACCAATGCAGTCATCAATGTAGCAGAGATAGCGGTCGGGGATAGGGCCAGTGTATTCCTGGAACAGGGATTGTTCAACGTACCCTACAAAGAGGCAGGCATAGCTGGGGCCCATATGGGTGCCCATAGCTACGCCTTGGATTTGGAGGAAGTGGGAGGAGTCAAAGGAGAAGTTGTTGAGGGTGAGGACCAGAGGACCTAGGTGGAGTAGAGTGTTAGTAAAATTGGATGGTTCTGCAGTCAAGGAAGAAACGGAAGGCTTTAAGGCCTTCTTGGTGGGGGATGGAGGTGTAGAGTGATTGAACGCCAATAATAAAGATGAGGGTGGGGGCTCGGAAAGCGGAAGTCATTAAAGAGACGAAGGGCATGTGAGGTATCTTGGACATAGTTCGGGAGAGATTGAACCAGGGGGGATAAGATGGAGTTGAGGTACATGGAAATCATTTCCGTGGGACAGGAGCAGGCAGAAACAATGGGTCTGCCAGGGCAGTTGTGGATTTTTGGGAGAAGGTAAATACGGGCTGTGCGGGGCTGGGAAAGGGTAACGTTGGAGGCTGTGGACGCAAACAGCCAGAAGTGATGAAATCAGTAACGATGTTTGAGATTAAGGCCTGGTGCTAATCTGTGGGAATCATGGTCCAAGGATAAGTAGGAGGAGCCTCAGCCTGGTAGAGTTCATGGCCCGCCAGACTACCACAGCACCTCCCTTGTCGGCAGGTTTGATTATAATTTCAGGGTGCAGAGTGAGTGGAGGGCTGTACCTTCAGAGGGGGTGAGGTTAGAGTAGGTGAGGGGACTGGAAAAGTTGAGACAGTTGATGTCACGCCGGCAGTTAGAAGTAAAGAGGTCTAGAGAGGGCAAGGGCCATTCTGGAGAGTTCAAGAGGAGGGGACCGGTGGAGACTCTATCTATCTATCTATCTATCTATCTATCTATCTATCTATCTATCTATCTATCTATCTATCTATCTATCTATCTATCTATCTCCTCTCTCTCTCTCGCTCTCTCGCTCTCTCGCTCTCTCGCTCTCTCTCTCTCTCTCTCTCTCTCTCTATCTATCTATCTATCTATCTATCTATCTATCTATCTATCTATCTATCTATCTATCTATCTATCCAACCACCCACACCAAAGATCTATCTATCTTTGGCTGCATGTCTGTCTGTCTATCCATCTATCTAATCAGTTATTTATTCATTTATCTATTAATTAATTTATCTATTTATTCGTCCATTCATTTATTTGTTCATTTATTTATTTATCTATTCATTCATTCATTCATTCATAAACTCATTCACCTACCTACCATCTGTGACAATATATAAACAGGTTTCAAAGATTTGGACCAATGAATTGAGAAAGAGTGTTTTGGAGAGTACAAACAAGGATATTAATTATAGCAAAATACAGGATAATTATTGACAAAGCAACATCTCACACCCTCTGCACATCCAAAACTCCTGGGTGCTATTGCTGGCTTTGAGAACTCGACAAGCCTGACATTTGCACACCAATGTCCGGGCTCTCTCTCTCTCTCCCTCCCTCCCTCCCCGAAGGTGAAGTACCTCTCTCTCTCCCCCTGAGGGTGGTGTTTCCATTCACTTAACATTAGTCAAACTATCATAACCTTCAGAATTAATTATCCATACTGGGACCAGAAAGGTCTTTTTAGTTTAGTTTTGGGATACAGCATGGGAGGAGGCCCTTCGGCCCACGGAGACCGCTCCGACCAGTCATCACACGTAGGACAATTTACAGAAGCATTAGCCTACAAACCGGAGGTAGACAAAAATGCTGTAGAAACTCAGCGGGTAAAGGCCTGTCCCACGAGCATGCGACTCCATGCGGCAAGCGTGACCTAACGTGGTCGCTTGAGCCGTACGGCCTTGCGGGGCCGGTCCTACTTCAATCGCCGGAGCCGTATGGAGTTGTGCGGAGCTGGTCCCGACATCACGCGGGGCTCCGAAAAACTGACAGTGTTCAAAAATTCCGCGCGGCAACGGCCTGCCGGCCCGCAGCCGCCTCAACGCCGTACGCACCGCCTCGACGCCGTACATCACGCGCGAACTTCCCGCGGACTTCGCTCGAACTTCATGTCACTCACTCGACTTCCGCGCGGCCCCCGCTTCTGGTTTGGTCGCGCTTCCCGCATGCAATCGTTTGCTCGTGGGACAGGCCCTTTAGGCAGCATCTATGGAGCGAAGGAATAGGTGACGTTTCGGGTCAATACCCTTCTTCAGACTGATGAGATTAAGCTACAAACCGGCACGTCTTTGGGATGTGGGAGGAAACTGGAGCACCCAGAGAAAACTCACGCAGTCACGGGGAGAACGTACAAACTCCCTACAGACAGCACCCATAGTCAGGATGGAACCCGGGTCTCTGGCGCTGTAATGCAGCAGCTCTACCGCTGCACCACCGTGCCGCTAGGGTTCTGCATTTTGGAAAATGTCCCTTCTCCATTCATTGATCCGAATCCTTGTAATCCGCTTATATTTAGTTGAAGAAGATGGACACAAAAAGCTGGAGTAACTCAACTGGACAGGCAGTGGTTCTGGAGAGAAGGAGTGGGTGACGTTTCGGGTCGAGACCCTTCTTTAGACTAGGTCAGACTGGGTCAATAAGTCTGAAGAAAGGTCTCGACCCGAAACGTCACCCGCTGAGTTACCCGCTGAGTTACCCGCTGAGTTACTCCAGCTTTTGTGTCTATCTTCGGTTTAAATCAGCATCTGCAGTTCCTTGCTGTATACTGTGTTACACCCACCTCTTACCTACCTCCCCACCCAACTACCTATTGAGTCCATTTTTCTGTTTCCCAATTCTTTATTTTTCAAGGTTTCCTTTTCTTCGATCTTGGATTCCTTTGCATTCCATGGGCAGCTAATTTTGCGATCCCTCTGTCTGTCTGTCTGCCTGATTAAGGAGGTACCCCACTGGCTTACTTTTCCCGTTCACCCAGGGATTTGCCAGCATCATTTCGCACTTTGAGGAACTTACAATACAAACAATTTTAAAATCCTAGCCACGCACGCACGAGTTTAGCTCACGGTGGATGCAACGTGCTGCTTTGCTACTCCAAGTTCCGGTTCCTTGATTCTCCATCCAAATTGTACCTGCCTTGGATCCGCAGTGTCAATTATGACCCAGCCTCCAACAGCCAACAAAAGAAATGTCCAATGAATTTTGAGGTTGCTTTAAAACGCATTCCCTCAGTTGCTTAACCAAAAACCTGCATCTTTATAATAATTGATTGGCTTGCTGCTGTTGCCATGGCAACCCTCTATGTAGACTCCCTCCCTCACCTCTACCTGAAGACTCCAAGAACTGGTTGCTGCATGGAGTTGGATAAGCTGCAGGATCTGAGGACTACACATGGGAGAGGTGGAATGGATTGGCGAGGGAAATTGAGTGATTCACAGGGTAAATGCATGTAGTTGCCGCAAGCACATTCAGAAACACATGCTGTGCAGCCAGGTGAGAGCTCAGTTGTTTTTGCTGCCGTTACTTTGTGCTTAAAGGCTTCTGCCACTGGGATTCACAGTGTAATCGCACCTGAGAACAGAACCAGTCTGCCCTGCTGCTGAACTGCAACAGAGCACATATCCCGGCTTGTTGTGTGTTAGTAGTTGCTGTAACGCTCACCTTTGATTGACATTCTGCCATTATTCAGCCTAAAAGATTTCCCCCCTTATCTTTAAACTGTGACCCCTTGTTCTGGGGAAGTCCAGAACAAGGGGTCACAGTTCAAGGATAAGGGGGGAATCTTTTAGGACCGAGATGAGAATAACATTTTTCACACAGAGAGTCTCTGGAATTCTCTGCCACAGAAGGTAGTTGAGGCCAGTTCATTGGCTATATTTAAGAGGGAGTTAGATGTGGCCCTTGTGGCTAAAGGGATCAGGGTGTATGGAGAGAAGGCAGGTACAGGATACTGAGTTGGACGATCAGCCATGATCAGATTGAATGACGGTGCAGGCTCGAAGGGCCGAATGGCCTACTCCTGCACCTATTTTCTATGTTTCTATTATGGGAGCCTCGGCTGGAGCTGTTGTAGGCTTCTTGTTGTTTGGGTTTCAAACACTCACTAAATAGCTGAAAGCTTCCACTGTTGCTGAAGAGTGAGCGCCCGGTATATCAGGAACAGGTCTCTGAGTATTGTGAAGATAACGTCGCAGAGTAAATAGATTAGCTTCAGAACTGTGTTGAAAGGAACTCCAGATAGACACAACATGCTGGAGTAACTCAGCGAGACAGGCAGCATCACTGGAGAGAAGGAATGGGTGACGTTTCGGGTCGAGACCCTTCTTGAGACTGATGTTTCTGGTCAAGATAGAAATAAATTGCTGGAGTAACTCAACGGATCAGACAGCATCTCTGGAGAGAAAGGATGGGTAACGTTTTGGGTTGGAATCAATAGACAATAGACAATAGGTGCAGGAGTAGGCCATTCGGCCCTTCGAGGCAGCACCGCCATTCACTGTGATCATGGCTTCTGCAGACCAGCCTACCCCGACTATCTCCCACCCGTTCACGACTCCTCATGCACCCCTCCCCTCTGAACCTCCATCAACCCCCGGCAGTACATCACCTAATCCCCCGTCCACTCCCCTCTGACCTCAACCCGCATCCTTGTCGTGTTTTCACCATACCCCGTGACCTCCCCATTTCTGAAACAGAATGGTATGTCCTCAACAGAGGCCTCACCTTTTGTATTCCTCCACCTCCACCTCAACGAGGCCCAAGCCCGCCATGACGTGGATCTTTAGTCCCAACCTGAAAAATCTCCCATCCTTTTTCTCCAGAGATGCTGCCTAACCCACTAAACCAACACTTTTATGTCTATCGTAGCACCACAGCTACTATTAATATTCATTTAAGATATGTGAAGGGTAATGGGACAAATATGAAAGAAGAATGGTGTCAACTAAGCAGAATCTAAAAGAAATGGTTGAATAAATTGTACAAATTAGCAGCGTGGGCTTCCCACTGTGGAGAAATGAATTAACTATTGGATAAATAGTTAACGTGGAAACATTTGCAAGGCTATAGAAATTGCATAGTGGGATAATTCGAGAAAACTTTCAAAAAGCTGGTTGAGACACAAAGGGGCAGAAGGGCCACAAACTTTGCTGTGGTGATAAAAAAAATGGGTTGACTGGGCTTATATTCACTGGCGTTTAGAAGGATGAGAGGATATCTTATAGAAACATACAAAATTCTTAAAGGATTGGACAGGCTAGATGCAGGAAAAAAGTTCCCCATGTTGGGGTGTCCAAAACCAGGGGGTCACAGTTTAAGAATAAGGGGTAGGCCATTTAGGAGTGAGATGAGGAAAAACTTTTTCACCCAGAGAGTTGTGAATCTGTGGAATTCTCTGCTACAGAAGGCAGTGGAGGCCGATTCACTGGATGTATTCAAGATAGAGATAGATTTAGTCCTTAGGGCTAACGGAATCAAGGGATATGGGGAAAAAGCAGGAACGGGGTACTGATTTTGGATGATCAGCCATGATCATATTGAATGGCGGTGCTGGCTTGAAGGGCCGAATGGCCTACTCCTGCACCTATTTTCTGCTTCTATCATTGTAAAATCAAGTGCCCAGTTGGAAAGGGTAGACTGAACAACACCTCATATTTCACTTGGGCAGCTTACAACCCAGCGGTATGAATATTGATTCCTCTATCTTCAAGTAACCCTTGCTTTCCCTCTCCATCCCTCTCCCATCCTAGTTCTCTGACTAGTTTCATTGCCTTCCTGATTAAATATTAGATTGTATGGCTTGTTGACACCTTCTCCTCAGCTAACAATGTACCATTCTACATCTTCTTGGTCTTTGTTCCCTTTGGTCTGTGTCTTCAGACTTTACCCTTCCATATCTCTATGTCTCCCTCTCCCCTGACTCTCAGTCTGAAGAAGGGTCTCATCCAGAAATGTTACCCATTCCTTCACTCCAGAGATGTTGCCTGTCCGCTGAGTTGCTCCAGAATTTTGTGCCTATCTAGACTGAACACAAAGGATAGTTTGACCATCACATGAAGATAGACACTCTCCCCTGACTCTCAGTCTGAAGAAGGGTCTCGACCCGAAACGTTACCTTTTCACCAGAGATGCTGCCTGACCCACTGAGTTACTGCAGCATTTTCAAGTCAAGCATCAAGTATATCTTTATTGTCATTTTCCTGAGTACTCACATACCCAGAGGAAACGAAAAAACGTTGCTCAACCAGTGTCCATTCAGTGTGCAGTAAAAAATAAATAGAAATAAAAATACATATATCATGAACAAATTAAACACTCTACTCTCTACTAAACATCAACAGGCGTTCCGATCGGCAGTGGCACGACAGTGGCTCTGTTGCAGTGTGTCCAGGTTGGTGGTTGGTGTGCGATACTTTGGCAGGGGGCAAAGTCCATTTATCAGTCTTATAGCCTGCGGGAAGAAGCTGAAGAGCATCCTGCTGGTTTTGCAGCTAATGCTCCTGTACCTCTTCCCAGATGGCAGGATGGAGAATATGTGATGCGATGGGTGTAGAGGTCTTTGATGATGGAGATGGCTCTGCTGGTACATCTCTTCCTGTATATGTCCAGCAGGAAAGGGAGTGGAGCACCAATAATCCTGCTGGCGGTCTTCACAATCCTGTCTAGTTGGTGCCGTTCGTACGCCTTGCAGCTCCCGAACCAGGAAGTGATGCCGTAGGTTAATGTGCTCTCGATTGTCCCCCTATAAAACGTTTGTAGGTGTGTAGTGGGGAGACCTGCTTTCCGTAGTCTTCGGAGAGGGTGTAGTCGCTGGTGGGCTCTCTTGACCAGTGCTGTGGTGTTGGTCGTGGACGTCAGGTCACCTGTGTCTATCTTGACCATCACATGGTGGAACTTGCTCACCCAGTGAATTGCCCTGGTGAAGCCTGTTGCTCATGCAAATCCAAATCTGCTCCATGTGATGAAAAAGTGACACAAAGTGCTGGAGTAAATCAGCGGGTAGATAAAAATGCTGGAGTAAATCAGCGGGTGAGGCAGCATCTATGGAGCGAAGGACGAGGCGACGTTTCGGGTCGAGGCTCTTCTTCAGACTGATGTGGGGGTGGTGGGGGCAGGAAGAAGAAAGGAAGAGGCGGAGACAGTGGGCTGTGGGAGAGCTGGGAAGGGGAGCAATCAGCAAGTCAGGCAGCATCTCTAGAGAACATGTTCAACCTGTTCCAATTTTCTTTGTTGAATCTTTTATTGATGAATCAAGATGATCCTCTAAGGTTCAAAGTAAAGGTCAGGTTAAACAGGTCATGTTTCAGTGCTACCAAATATAAAGACAGGATTGTTGGAGGAAGGAGATGAATGTATGAGTGCAGCCATTACCCGCACAGTGAAAGATTAATACATTGCAATGTTCGCCTGCCTTGAGCGTAACAAAGCCAAGGAAAATTAGAATTGTGAAAAATTAGGGCGATAAATTCCATCAGTAAAAGAATGATTACTATATTAATTAGTATTCTCTTGGTTAATATATTCATAATACCATTCCCCTGACAGAGTTCGGCAATAGGATTAGTTGATGGTGATGTTGATGGTGTAAAGACAGCCAGCTTGTGAAAATTAACGAGTGGATATGAAGTATTACTCTCTGGGCCCTCTAGGATCAATTGTCCTTTTGTCTTCTGCACTTTGTTTGTATCCAGAGAATGCACTGTGAATCCGAACCAGTCAATTTGTTATCTACAAACACTAAAGCCTATTTTTAATCAGGTAGATTATAGAAACAAAAAGCTGGAGTAACTCAGCGGCTCAAACAGCATTTCTGGAGGAAAGGAATGGGTATCGACCAATCTCGACCCGAAATGTCACCCATTCCTTTTCTCCAGAGATTCTGTTTGGCCCGCTGCGTTACTCCAGCTTTTTGTGAGTATCTTTGGTTTAAGCCAGTTCCTTCCTACTCGAGTCAGGCAGCATTAATGGAGAAACGTAGTAGGTGACGGTTCAGGTTGGGACCTCTCTTTAGACTGAGAGTCAGGGGATAAGGAAAACTAGGGGTATCAAAAGGCACAGAACAAATCAGAGCCGGCACTGGTGACTCAAGAAAGGCAGAGCCCACAATGGTCCATTGTTGGTCGGTGATAACGAAGGATCCGAGCAGTGAATCTAGCAGGACAGTACCTGTATTCAACATATACCTGTAGTCAAGATACACCTGTATTCAAAATACATTTGTATTTGTCTGAAGAACAGGAGTTTGAAGGAGGGTTTCGACCCGAAACGTTGCCTATTTCCTTCGCTTCATAGATGCTGTCTCACCCGCTGAGTTTCTCCAGTATTTTGTCTACACTTGTATTCAAGATGTATTCAAGAGAGAGTTGGATCTAGCTCTTAGGACTAACGGAATCAAAGGATATAGGGAGAAAGCAGGACGGGGTACTGATTTTGGATGATCAGCCATGGTCATATTGAATGGCGGTGCGGCTCAAAGGGCCGAATGGCTTACTCCTGCACGTATTTTCTATGTTTCTATGTTTGTAGTACAACTAGGGAGGGGGCGGGATGGTGAAAGAGGGACTGATTGGGTTACTTAAAATTAAATAAATCAATATTCATAGCGTTGGGTTGTGAGCTGCCTATGCAAAATATGAGGTGCTGTTCCTTGAATTTGCGTGTGGCCTCGCTCTGACAGTGGAGGAGGCCCTGGACAGAAAGGGCAGTGTGGGAATAGGAAGTGGAGGTAAAGTGTTTGGAAACTGGGAGATCTTGTAGGCCAAAACGGAATGAGCGTAAGTGTTCAGTGAAACGATCGCCCAGTCTGCACTTGTCTTGCGATTATTGGGTCTTGGAACCTCAAGCACCTCTTCTCCCTGCTCTTAATGTATGCAATGAGAAATGCAATGACGCTGAATCAATCTGTAGCACATGCCCCTTGGTCTGTGTGTTTATATATAGCACTGAAGGTGGTTATTACATTTATTTTTAAGGCCAGGAAAGATTATTTCTGATGTTAATGTGGGAACGCTGGAAGCATTTCAAAGACATTTATTTGTTTCCCCCTGAAGTAGGTATGTTACAAAACTTACCTTCAGCGGTGCTGCAGTTCTACCACTAGCCGTGTGCGTGACTTTGGCGCCTTTGAGGGGGGAGGGGGGGCAGGGTTAAAATGCGTTTTTTCTCCTACCTGTCCTGGATATATTTTCTCGGAGTGCAAGCTTTTGCTGAAGAATTGTTCCAACGGTTTATACTGAAGATATGAAAGTGAATTAAAGTGTCAAATTAAACTTCTTTTTATGCTTTATCTTATGGGATAAATTGCAGACTTGATTTTTAAAGTCTCAAAATTTTGTAACATTGCTACCTGAAGATAGTCCATGAGCAGAATTCTGAGGCGGCAGATTATGGTTTAATGGCCCACAGCAGGAGATAACAGCATAACAATTAAATTGCAGAACTGGCAGCCTGAGCTTTTAAATCATTGATCCAAAAAAAACAAGTTCTAATCCCATCGAGCTATTAAATAAATCTGGAATTTGAAAAATGATCAAGTCTCAGAAGTGGCAACCGTGAAACTGTATGCATGGTGGCACAGTGGTAGTTGCTGCCCTACAGTACTCGCAGCGCCAGAGACCCGGGTTCGATCCCAACTGTCTGTCCTGAGTTTGTACGTTCTCCCCGTGACCGAGTGGGTTTTCTCTGAGATCTTCGGTTTCTTCCCACACCCCAAAGACGAACAGGGTTGTAGGTTAATTGGCTTGGTATAAATGTAAAATTGTTCCTAGTGTGTGTAGGATAGTGTTAATGTGCGGGGATCGTTGTTCCGTGCAGACTCGGTGGGCCAAAGGGCCTGTTTCAGCGTTGTATCTCTAAACTAAAATAAATCCTATCTGGTTCTTTAACATCCTTTCCTTATATCATCTGGACTAGATGTAAATCCAAACCCCTCTATGGTGTTAGCTTGTAAATACAGACTCTTCAATACAGACTTATAACATTTAGCTCCACAAAAGACACAATGACGTGAGATAAAATTCTAATAGGCTCTCGGCCATTGATCTTCTCTGAACAGATGCTACCAAAACAGTTTAATTGGCCATTTTCTTTTCTTGTCACTTGTAAGCCTTTCTATGCACCGTAGATATATGCTGGCTGAACCGCTGCGTTACTCCGGCATTTAGTGTCTGTCTTCTGTGTAAACCAGCATCTGCAGTTCCTTCCTACACACTTTCTATGCAGTTTGTGTGTGTGTGTGTGTGTGTGTGTGTGTGTGTGTGTGTGTGTGTGTGTGTGTGTGTGTGTGTGTGTGTGTGTGTGTGTGTGTGTGTGTGTGTGTGTGTGTGCTTGCGTGCGTGCGTGCGTGCGTGCGTGCGTGTGTGTGTGTGTGCGTGCGTGCGCGCGTGTGTGTGCGGTTTTGAGTGTGTGGGTGCAGGTAAAAACGCATATGTTTAATTTACCTGTCCAGGTAAAATGGCATATGTTTAATTTAATTTCGAGATACAATACGGACAACAGGCCCTTTGGTCCATTGAGTCAAGTCAAGTCAAGAGAGTTTATTGTCATGTGTCCCAGATAGGACAATGAAATTCTTGCTTGCTGCAGCACAACAGTATTGTAAACATAAATACAGAACAGTTCAGTGTGTCTATTCGGCAAAGACAACAAATAAACAGATACAGTGCAATAGGCTGTTATAGTTCAGAGTTTGTTTGATGGTGAGTTTAATAGCCTGATGGCTGTGGGGAAGAATCTGTTCATGAGCCTGGATGTACCAGATTTCAGCCTCCTGTATCCAGTCCTTGCCGACCCCCAGCGATCCCCGCATGTTAACACTATCCTACACGCACTAGAAACATGTTTTACATTTACCAAACCAATTTACCTACATACCAGTACGTCTCTGGAGTGTGGGAGACACCGAAGATCTCATAGAAAACCCACGCAGGTCACGGGTAGAACGTACAAACTTCGTACAGACAGCACCCATAGTCAGGATCGAACCTGGGCCTCCGGTGCTGCAAGCGCTGTAAGGCAGCAACTCTAGTGCTGCACCACCATGCCGTATGTGTGTGTGTGTGTGTGTGTGCGTGCGCGTGTATGTGTGTTTATATGCAAATGTGTACATAGGCGCGTGTATGTGTGTGCACAATGCATTTTTAAAATTCCTCATGGCTTGTCACAGCAGCCGTAATCATTTCTCATATCTGTGAACGAGAAAGTTGCTTTTATAAATGCTCGGTCTTTCTTTAGCTAGTAATGGGTTGACGTTTTCGAGTGAGGTGGTGGAACGACACCTTTCCGATTGGAGGTCTGTGATCCCTGGTATTGGTACTGGGACCTTTGTTTAAATATATATATAAATTCCTTGGACGTGAATGCAGAATGTGTGATTAATACGTTTGCGGTTGTCATAAGAATTGGCAGCGTTGTCGATAGCGAGGACAATTGGTAAAGCTACAGCAGTGTGTAGATTAGTTGGAAAGTCGGTGGGTGGAATTGAATCCCAAGTGTGAGCTGGTGATTTTGGAATGTCAAACGGGTGTGGAACACATACATCTGAAGAAGGGCTCCTCCAAATTGACGTCCATTGCCAACACAGATGTTGCCTGACCCGCTGAGTTACTCCGGCACTCATGTACAGTAAATGGTGGAGCAGTAAGGATGTTGACTTGGGTAGACAGGGGGGTGAAGAAGGCATATAGCATGATTATCTTCATTGAGTCATACAGCATGGGAACACGCCCTTCTGCCCACCAAGACCACGTTCATAAGTTCAAGTTCATGTGATAGCAGAATTAGGCCATTCGGCCCATCAAGCCCACTCCTCCATTCAATCATGGCTTATCTATCTTTCCCACTCAACCCGCCTTCTCCCCATAACCCCCGACACCCATACTAATCAAGAATCTATCAATCTCTGCCTTAAAAATATCCATTGACAGCCTCCACAGCCTTCTGTGGCAATGAATTGGCAGAGATATCCGTAATTCACTATCAGAGGAGTGGTGGAATCAGGTACGATCGTTTTGTTGAAGAGACATTAAGAAAGAGACTTGAATAGGCAAGACATGGGAGCATAATGGACTTTTAATGTGGGGAAATTATTGGATTAGTATAGATAGGAAATTAGCTTGTCATGGGCGTGGTGGGCCGAAGGGCCCATTTCTTTATGACACTATGATGTTTGTTCATAAGTTCATAAGGGCGACACAATTTTTTGTAACCTGGTCTCTTTTGCTAGGATTGAATTTCATTCCCTTTCTCCTAATAGCCTATCAGATCAAATTGGGCTCAGCCTGATTACTCATCATTAATTAAGGCAAAGAAACTTGATTTGAAAATACCATGATCTGTAGACATCTGAATGAACTGGAAAAACTTGCAGTGTATTGAGGTTTGTGATTGATGTACTTCACTGATTCCAGATGGCCATCAATCTGCTTCTGTTGTCTCTCATCTTCATATATTTTGGATTTGCACACACAGTGGAACAAAACAGAGTGTGTTGTTGTCTGGTTGAATGGTGAGAAGATCACATCTCACGGGATAGATTATTCCTCGGGTTTGATGCCGCAAATATGTTTACAAACTTAATCTCAGATGTTTCTATTGAGTAGCTGCTTGATAATATAAATAGAGTTTAGATGAATGGCACTGACTCATTGCCAGCTCGCTCAGACAGGTGCAGTTAGTCATCTTGCTTTAATGAAATGTGTCAAGTGACAGAGGGTGGCACGGTGGCGCATCGCTAAATTTGCTGCCTCACAGCGCCAGAGACCTGGGTTCGATACTGACTACGGGTGCTGTCTGCATGGAGTTTAGAAACATAGAAACATAGAAAATAGGTGCAAGAGTAGGCCTTTACGGCCCTTCGAGCCTGCACCGCCATTCAATATGATCATGGCTGATCATCCAACACAGTATCCTGTACCTGCCTTCTCTCCATACCCCCTGATCCCTTTAGCCACAAGGGCCACATCTAACTCCCTCTTAAATATAGCCAATGAACTGGCCTCAACTACCTTCTGTGGCAGAGAGTTCCAGAGATTCACCACTCTCAGTGTGAAAAATGTTTTTCTCATCTCAGTCCTAAAGGATTTCCGCCTTATCCTTAAACTGTGACCCCTTGTCCTGGACTTCCCCAACATCGGGAATATCGGGTACGTTCTCCCTGTGTCTGCATGGTGGGTTTTATCTGGGAGCTCCGGTTTCTTCCCACACTCTAAAGATGTACAAGTTTGTAGGCTAATTGGCTTGGTAAAATTGTAAATTTTCCCTGGTGTGTGTGTGGGATACTATTAGTGTGTGGAGTTCACTGGTCAGCGCGGACTTGGTGGGCTGAAGAGCCTTAGTTTAGTATCTCTAAACTAAACTAAAAACAAAATAAGTATGTGTGTACACACATGCAAATGCATGCGCACAAACACATAGACGTGCAAATATGCATGTGTAAGCATACCCATTTATTAATTCATTTGTCATCAGTCTGAATAAGGGTCCCAATTGAATATGTCACCTATGTTCTCCAGAGATGCTTTAAGAACTACTGAGTGACTAATAGCCCTGTCCCACGGTAGGAGTTCATTCCAAGAGCTCTCCCGAGTTTGCCCTGATTCGAACTCGGAGATTTACGGTAATGGCCACCCATCGGTATCCGGGGCACTCGTGGACATTTTTCAACATGTTGAAAATCTTCACGAGTCTTCCCATGCTTACCTGCGGTTAGCAAGTCTTCCCGATTACCTGCCGTTAGCGCTAAGAGACGTCCCCGAGCTCCGACGTACCCACTACCTTCATTCTCCGTGCTTACCACGAGTTTGATTGCTTTTAAACTCGGGGGAGCTCTTGGAATGAACTTGCACCGTGGGACAGGGCTATAAAGCACCTTGAGCCTTTTTTCGTTCATCTGGTCAGGAAAGTTCAAATGGAATTCAATTAATTCAAGCATAAGGGAGTGCACTTAGTTTAGTTTAGAGATACAGCGCAGAAACAGGCCCTTCAGCCCACCGAGTCCGCACCGACCAGCGATCCCCGTACACTAGCGCTAGGGACAATTTACCATTTTTTACCTAAGTTAATTAACCTACAAACCTGTACATCTTTGGAATATGGGAGGCAATCAGAGCACCTGGGGAAAACCCTTGTGGTAACAGGGAGAACGTGCAAACTCTGTGCAAACAGCACTTGCAGTCAGGATCGAACCCGGGTCTCTGGCGCTGTAAGGCAGCAAATCTACCGCTGTGTCACCGTGCTGCCCACCTGGAGATTTACCAGGATGTGCCAGGGCTGGATATTTTAAATTTGAGGATGGACTGTCCAGGTGGGATTGTTTTCTGAGGCAGATGGAGATTTAATTGAGCAATCTAAAATAATGAGAGCCCTAGAAAGTGTGAGCAGGAAGGCCCTAGTTCACATGGTATCTAACAACAGGCTTTAGTGAAAGGATCAGTGGGAAATGGGGAAAAGTCTCCTTCACCTAGAGGGTGGTGAATCTCTTGAATTCTTTACCCCACAGGGTTGTGTAGGTTGGATCATTGGAGGTATTAAAAGGGATAAAGGAACATTTTGAAAAATCAAATTTTCTGATTGAGACCTATGGGGAACTGGCACAGGAATGGGGGGGGGCTATGGATCACAGGCAAGGCAGGGATTAGTTTAACTTGGCATCATTGTGGGCCTGAAGGTTTGTTCCTGTGCTATGTTCTAAGTTCAGAAGTGGGCATGAAGTCTGAAATAAATGAAATACACCTGTGTGGATCTGTGCGTCTGTACATTCTCCATGGGTTTTCTGCGGGTGCTCCAATTTCCTCCCACTTGTCAAAGAAGTGCCGGTTTGTAGGTTAATTGGATTTGGTAAAATTGTAAATTGTCCCTAGTGTGTGTGTAGGATAGTGTTAGTGTGTGAGGACCGTGGACTCGGTGGGCCGAAGATACTCTTTCCATGCTCATAAGGAATAGGAGCAGAATTAGGCCATTCGGCCCATCAAGTCTACTCTGCCCAGCAATCATGGCTGACCTATCATCGACACAAAATGCTGGAGTAACTCAACGGGACAGGCAGCATCTCTGGAGAAAAGGAATGGGTGACGTTTCAAGGCCCTTTTAGGCTGATCTATCTCTCCCTCCTAACCCCATTCTCCTGCCTTCTCCCCATACCCTCTGACACCTGTACTAATCAAGTGCTGTATCTCTAAACTAAACTAGTGTATAGGGATAGACAAAAGTGCTGGAGAAACTCAGTGGGTGCGGCAGCATCTCTGGAGAGAAGGAATGGGTGACGTTTCGGGTTGAGACCCCTTTTAGGCTGATCTATCTCTGCCTCCTAACCCCAGTCCCCATAATATCATGACACCTGTACTAATCAAGAGTACAGTGTCTATCTCTAAACTAAACTAGTGTACAGGGATTGCTGGTTGGCGTAGACTCAGTGGGCTGAAGGGTCTGTTTCCAAGCCCTAAACCTAAAACTAAACCTAAATCTCATTTAATTGCTGGTGTGGCTGGAGCCTTCTGGAGGCCTGCTCTTGCTCCGACTTTCTTGTGTTCCTATGCTCACTACCTGAAAGTTTCTGGATTAACACTTTATATTTGAGTTTACCATCCCTGAAGTGAAAAGGTGTTGGCAACTATTAAATAGACTATTAAATAGAATCAATATCATAAAAAAAAAAAAATTGTTGCTGTTGTTGCAAATCCCACCTACAAAGGAAAAGAAATATCAAATCAATGCTGAGAGTCTGAAGAAGCATCACCCATTCCTTCTCTCCAGAGGTGCTGCCTGTCCCGCTGAGTTACTCCAGCTTTTTATGTCTAACTTCAAATCAATGCTACCTCAGATTATACCCACAGCTCGCCTATGTCATAGAGTGAAACAGTGTGAAAACAAGCCTTTGACCCAACCGGCCAGTATGTCCCAGCTACACTAGTCCCACCTGCCTGCATTTGGTCCATGTCCTCCAACCTTATCCTATCCATGTACCTGTCTAACTGCTTCTTAAACGTTGGGATGGTCCCAGCCTCAACTACCTCCTCTGGCAACTCGTTCCATACACCCATTGTGTGAAAATGTTTCCCCTCAGATTCCTATTAAATCTTTTCTCCTTCACCTTGAACCTATGTCCTCTAGCTCTCGATTCCCCTACTCTGGGCAAGAGACTCTGTGCATCTACCCGATCTAATCCCCTCATGATTTTGTATCCCTCTATAAGATCACCCCTCATCCTCCTGCGCTCCAGGGAATAGAGACCCAGCCTACTCAACCTCTCCCTGTAGCTCACACCCTCTAGTCCTGGCAACATCCTCGTGAATCTCCTTTGCATGCAAAGCATCCACGACGAAGGGGTGCTTCAATAACTGACCCCCGCAGAAACGGCGAAGCTATAAGCAGGGTAGAGGACGGCATCTGATGACCTTTCTCAACACTCAGCGAATGTTGTGGAGCGAAAACTCAGCTTCTCTGTGGCAGCAGCCTTGTGCAACACCACAACATCATTAAAGGTTTAATGGCACAAGCTCTCATTCCATTCTGAGGATAATAGCCCTGATTTTTATGATTTCTGCACACACACACACCATGAGCATTCACCTTTCTGTCACACTAATGAAATAGGAAAGTCTACAGTTTTTTAATGTTGATGTTAGCACCAGAGGCAGAATCAGCAGAATGTAATTCTCTCCTTTGGCAGTGAGTACAGGTGGGGTAATTATCCTCATCCCAACACCTCTGCTTTGCATTCAGAGCCCACCTTGATCATTGCTGCTGTAACTCATTAGAAAGAGATTAAGTTAATAGACAAGGAGACGTATAGTGGGGAAACAGTCCATTAACTGTGCCCACCAATTAGCAGTAACATAGGTGTCCTTGACAGAGGCTACATGTAGATACAAGGGTCTGCAGATGTTGGTTTATTAAATGAAAGACACGAGGGTATACCGATTGTATTTAGGTACAGCATTATCTGATTTGATAACATGCAGTAAAGCTTTCCACTGTAGCTCGGGTACACCTGACGAAGATTAACCCTGTTGGTGTAACTCAGCGCGACTCAGAGTCTACCAACACTCTCCTCTGCCGAGCAGAGCTGGTCCTTACTCTTAACAACTTCTCCTTCAACCCCTCCCACTTCCTCCAGATCCAAGGCGTAGCCATGGGCACTTGTATGGGTCCAGCTATGTCTGCCTCTTTGTAAGGTAAGTTGAGCATAGAAACATTGAAAATAGGTGCAGGAGTAGGCCATTCGGCCCTTCGAGCCAGAATCGCCATTCTATATGATCATGGCTGATCATCCAAAATCAGTACTCCGCTCCGGCTTTTTCCCCATATCCCTTGATTCCGTTAGCCCAAAGTGCTAAATCTAACTCTCTCTTGAAATCCTTGTAATCAATGTTACAGGCATACGCTGGCCCTATCCCTGAACTCTACCTCTGCTACATTGACGACTGCATCGGTGCTGCCTCCTGCATCCATGCAGAACTCACTGACTTCATTAACTTCATTACAAATTTTCATCCTGCACTCAAATTCACTTGGACCATCTCCGACATCTCCCTACCTTTTCTTGATCTCACTGCCTCCATCACAGGAGATAGACTATTGACTGACATCTATTATAAACCGACTGGCTCCCACAGCTATCTACACTACTTTTCTTCCCACCCTGCCTCCTGCAAAGACTCTATCCCCTACTCCCAATTCCTCTGTCTACGCCACATCTGTGCCTATGATGAGGTGTTCCACACCCAGACAGCGGAGATGTCCTTATTCTTTAGGGAATGGGGGTTCCCCTCTTCAATCATAGATGAGGCCCTCACTTGAGTCTCCTTTGCATCCCACAGCTATGCACTTGGTCCCCCTCCCCCCAGTCGCAACAGGGACAGAGCCCCCCAAACTTCCAGGGGAGATGCAACGAGACCTGGGTGTCATGGTACACCAGTCATTGAAAGTAGGCATGCAGGTGCAGCAGGCAGTGAAGAAAGCGAATGGTATGTTGCCATTCATAACAAGAGGATTTGAGTATAGGAGCAGGGAGGTTCTACTGCAGTTGTACAGGGTCTTGGTGAGACCACACCTGGAGTATTGCGTACAGTTTTGGTCTCCAAATCTGAGGAAGGACATTATTGCCATAGAGGGAGTGCAGAGAAGGTTCACCAGACTGATTCCTGGGATGTCAGGACTTTCATATGAAGAAAGACTGGATAGACTCGGCTTGTACTCGCTAGAATTTAGGAGATTGAGGGGGGATCTTATAGAAACTTACAAAATTCTTAAGGGGTTGGACAGGCTAGATGCAGGAAGATTGTTCCCGATGTTGGGGAAGTCCAGAACATGGGGTCACAGCTTAAGGATAAGGGGGTAATCCTTTGTGTGTGTGTGTGTGTGTGTGTGTGTGTGTGTGTGTGTGTGTGTGTGTGTGTGTGTGTGTGTGTGTGTGTGTGTGTGTGTGTGTGTGTGTGTGTGTAAACGCATATGTTTAATTTAGCTGTCCAGGTTAAAACGCATATGTTTAATTTAATTTCGAGATACAACACGGACAACTTTGGTCCATTAAGTCAAGTCAAGAGAGTTTATTGTCATGTGTCCCAGATAGGACAATGAAATTCTTGCTTGCTGCAGCACAACAGAATATAAGCATAAATACAGAAGAGTTCAGTGTGTCTATTCGGCAAAGACCATAAATAAACAGATACAGTGCAATAGGCTGTTATAGTTCAGAGTTTGTTTGATGGTGAGTTTAATAGCCTGATGGCTGTGGGGAAGAATCTGTTCATGAACCTGGATGTACCAGATTTCAGGCTCCTGTATCCAGTCCTTGCCGACCCCCAGCGATCCCCGCATGTTAACACTATCCTACACGCACTAGAAACATGTTTTACATTTACCAAACCAATTTACCTACATACCAGTACGTCTCTGGAGTGTGGGAGACACCGAAGATCTCATAGAAAACCCACGCAGGTCGCGGGTAGAACGTACAAACTTCGTACAGACAGCACCCATAGTCAGGATCGAACCTGGGCCTCCGGTGCTGCAAGCGCTGTAAGGCAGCAACTCTAGTGCTGCACCACCATGCCGTATGTGTGTGTGTGTGCGTGCGCGTGTATGTGTGTTTATATGCAAATGTGTACATAGGCACGTGTATGTGTGTGCACAATGTATTTTAAAAATTCCTCATGGCTTGTCACAACAGCCGTAATCATTTCTCATATCTGTGAACGAGAAAGTTGCTTTTATAAATGCTCGGTCTTTCTTTAGCTAGTAATGGGTTGACGTTTTCGAGTGAGGTGGTGGAACGACACCTTTCCGATTGGAGGTCTGTGATCCCTGGTACTGGTACTGGGACCTTTGTTTAAATATATATATAAATTCCTTGGACGTGAATGCAGAATGTGTGATTAATAAGTTTGCGGTTGTCGTAAGAATTGGCAGCGTTGTCGATAGCGAGGACAATTGGTAAAGCTACAGCAGTGTGTAGATTAGTTGGAAAGTCCAACAGGGCGTTGGTGGGTGGAATTGAATCCCAAGTGTGAGCTGGTGATTTTGGAATGTCAAACGGGTGTGGAACACATACATCTGAAGAAGGGCTCCTCCAAATTGACGTCCATCGCCAACACAGATGTTGCCTGACCCGCTGAGTTACTCCGGCACTCATGTACAGTAAATGGTGGAGCAGTAAGGATGTTGACTTGGGTAGACAGGGGGGTGAAGAAGGCATATAGCATGATTATCTTCATTGAGTCATACAGCATGGGAACACGCCCTTCTGCCCACCAAGACCACGTTCATAAGTTCAAGTTCATGTGATAGCAGAATTAGGCCATTCGGCCCATCAAGCCCACTCCTCCATTCAATCATGGCTTATCTATCTTTCCCTCTCAACCCGCCTTCTCCCCATAACCCCCGACACCCATACTAATCAAGAATCTATCTATCTCTGCCTTAAAAATATCCATTGACAGCCTCCACAGCCTTCTGTGGCAATGAATTGGCAGAGATATCCGTAATTCACTATCAGAGGAGTGGTGGAATCAGGTACGATCGTTTTGTTGAAGAGACATTAAGAAAGAGACTTGAATAGGCAAGACATGGGAGCATAATGGACTTAATGTGGGGAAATTATTGGATTAGTATAGATAGGAAATTAGCTTGTCATGGGCGTGGTGGACCGAAGGGCCCATTTCTTTATGACACTATGATGTTTGTTCATAAGTTCATAAGGGCGACACAATTTTTTGTAACCTGGTCCCTTTCGCTAGGATTGAATTTCATTCCCTTTCTCCTAATAGCCTATCAGATCAAATTGGGCTCAGCCTGATTACTCATCATTAATTAAGGCAAAGAAACTTGATTTGAAAATACCATGATCTGTAGACATCTGAATGAACTGGAAAAACTTGCAGTGTATTGAGGTTTGTGATTGATGTACTTCACTGATTCCAGATGGCCATCAATCTGCTTCTGTTGTCTCTCATCTTCATATATTTTGGATTCGCACACACAGTGGAACAAAACAAAGTGTGTTGTTGTCTGGTTGAATGGTGAGAAGATCACATCTCACGGGATAGATTATTCCTCGGGTTTGATGCCGCAAATATGTTTACAAACTTAATCTCAGATGTTTCTATTGAGTAGCTGCTTGATAATATAAATAGAGTTTAGATGAATGGCACTGACTCATTGCCAGCTCGCTCAGACAGGTGCAGTTAGTCATCTTGCTTTAATGAAATGTGTCAAGTGACAGAGGGTGGCACGGTGGCGCAGTGCTAAATTTGCTGCCTCACAGCGCCAGAGACCCGGGTTCGATACTGACTACGGGTGCTGTCTGAACGGAGTTTAGAAACATAGAAACATAGAAAATAGGTGCAAGAGTAGGCCTTTACGGCCCTTCGAGCCTGCACCGCCATTCAATATGATCATGGCTGATCATCCAACTCAGTATCCTGTACCTGCCGTCTCTCCATACCCCCTGATCCCTTTAGCCACAAGGGCCACATCTAACTCCCTCTTAAATATAGCCAATGAACTGGCCTCAACTACCTTCTGTGGCAGAGTTCCAGAGATTCACCACTCTCAGTGTGAAAAATGTTTTTCTCATCTCGGTCCTAAAGGATTTCCCCCTTATCCTTAAACTGTGACCCCTTGTCCTGGACTTCCCCAACATCGGGAATATCGGGTACGTTCTCCCTGTGTCTGCGTGGTGGGTTTTATCTGGGAGCTCCGGTTTCTTCCCACATTCTAAAGATGTACAAGTTTGTAGGCTAATTGGCTTGGTAAAATTGTAAATTTTCCCTGGTGTGTGTGTGGGATACTATTAGTGTGTGGAGTTCACTGGTCAGCGCGGACTTGGTGGGCTGAAGAGCCTTAGTTTAGTATCTCTAAACTAAACTAAAAACAAAATAAGTATGTGTGTACACACATGCAAATGCATGCGCACAAACACTTAGGCGTGCAAATATGCATGCGTAAGCACACCCATTTATTAATTCATTTGTCATCAGTCTGAATAAGGGTCCCAATTGAATATGTCACCTATGTTCTCCAGAGATGCTTTAAGAACTACTGAGTGACTAATAGCCCTGTCCCACAGTAGGAGTTCATTCCAAGAGCTCTCCCGAGTTTGCCCTGATTCGAACTCGGAGATTTACGGTAATGGCCACCCATCGGTATCCGGGGCACTCGTGGACATTTTTCAACATGTTGAAAATCTTCACGAGTCTTCCCATGCTTACCTGTGGTTAGCAAGTCTTCCCGATTACCTGCCGTTAGCGCTAAGAGACGTCCCCGAGCTCCGACGTACCCACTACGTTCATTCTCCGTGCTTACCACGAGTTTGATTTATTTTAAACTCGGGGGAGCTCTTGGAATGAACTTGCACCGTGGGACAGGGCTATAAAGCACCTTGAGCCTTTTTTCGTTCATCTGGTCAGGAAAATTCAAATGGAATTCAATTAATTCAAGCATAAGGGAGTGCCCTTAGTTTAGTTTAGAGATACAGCGCAGAAACAGGCCCTTCAGCCCACCGAGTCCGCACCGACCAGCGATCCCCGTACACTAGCGCTAGGGACAATTCACCATTTTTTACCTGTTAATTAACCTACAAACCTGTACATCTTTGGAATATGGGAGGCAATCAGAGCACCTGGGGAAACCCTTGTGGTAACAGGGAGAATGTGCAAACTCTGTGCAAGCAGCACTTGCAGTCAGGATCGAACCCGGGTCTCTGGCGCTGTAAGGCAGCAAATCTACCGCTCTGTCACCGTGCTGCCCACCTGGAGATTTACCAGGATGTGCCAGGGCTGGATATTTTAAATTTGAGGATGGACTGTCCAGGTGGGATTGTTTTCTGAGGCAGATGGAGATTTAATTGAGCAATCTAAAATAATGAGAGCCCTAGAAAGTGTGACCAGGAAGGCCCTAGTTCACATGGTATCTAACAACAGGCTTTAGTGAAAGGATCAGTGGGAACTGGGGAAAAGTCTCCTTCACCTAGAGGGTGGTGAATCTCTTGAATTCTTTACCCCACAGGGTTGTGTAGGTTGGATCATTGGAGGTATTAAAAGGGATAAAGGAACATTTTGAAAAATCAAATGTTTTGATTGAGACCTATGGGGAACTGGCACAGGAATGGGGGGGGGGCTATGGATCATAGGCAAGGCAGGGATTAGTTTAACTTGGCATCATTGTGGGCCTGAAGGTTTGTTCCTGTGCTATGTTCTAAGTTCAGAAGTGGGCATGAAGTCTGAAATAAATGAAATACACCTGTGTGGATCTGTGCGTCTGTACATTCTCCATGTGACCGCTCTGTGGGTTTTCTGCGGGTGCTCCAATTTCCTCCCACATGTCAAAGAAGTGCCGGTTTGTAGGTTAATTGGATTTGGTAAAATTGTAAATTGTCCCTAGTGTGTGTAGGATAGTGTTAGTGTGTGAGGACCGTGGACTCGGTGGGCCGAAGAGACTCTTTCCATGCTCATAAGGAATAGGAGCAGAATTAGGCCATTCCGCCCATCAAGTCTACTCTGCCCAGCAATCATGTCTGACCTATCATCGACACAAAATGCTGGAGTAACTCAACGGGACAGGCAGCATCTCTGGAGAAAAGGAATGGGTGACGTTTCAAGACCCTTTTAGGCTGATCTATCTCTCCCTCCTAACCCCATTCTCCTGCCTTCTCCCCATACCCTCTGACACCTGTACTAATCAAGTGCTGTATCTCTAAACTAAACTAGTGTATAGGGATAGACAAAAGTGCTGGAGAAACTCAGTGGGTGCGGCAGCATCTCTGGAGAGAAGGAATGGGTGACGTTTCGGGTTGAGACCCCTTTTAGGCTGATCTATCTCTGCCTCCTAACCCCAGTCCCCATAATATCATGACACCTGTACTAATCAAGAGTACAGTGTCTATCTCTAAACTAAACTAGTGTACAGGGATTGCTGGTTGGCGTAGACTCAGTGGGCTGAAGGGTCTGTTTCCAAGCCCTAAACCTAAAACTAAACCTAAATCTCATTTAATTGCTGGTGTGGCTGGAGCCTTCTGGAGGCCTGCTCTTGCTCCAACTTTCTTGTGTTCCTATGCTCACTACCTGAAAGTTTCTGGATTAACACTTTATATTTGAGTTTACCATCCCTGAAGTGAAAAGGTGTTGGCAACTATTAAATAGACTATTAAATAGAATCAATATCATTAAAAAAAAAAATTGTTGCTGTTGTTGCAAATCCCGCCTACAAAGAAATATCAAATCAATGCTGAGAGTCTGAAGAAGCATCACCCATTCCTTCTCTCCAGAGGTGCTGCCTGTCCCGCTGAGTTACTCCAGCTTTTTATGTCTAACTTCAAATCAATGCTACCTCAGATTATACCCACAGCTCGCCTATGTCATAGAGTGATACAGTGTGAAAACAAGCCTTTGACCCAACCGGCCAATATGTCCCAGCTACACTAGTCCCACCTGCCTGCATTTGGTCCATATCCTCCAACCTTATCCTATCCATGTACCTGTCTAACTGCTTCTTAAACGTTGGGATGGTCCCAGCCTCAACTACCTCCTCTGGCAACTCGTTCCATACACCCATTGTGTGAAAATGTTTCCCCTCAGATTCCTATTAAATCTTTTCTCCTTCACCTTGAACCTATGTCCTCTGGCTCTTGATTTCCCTACTCTGGGCAAGAGACTCTGTGCATCTACCCGATCTATTCCCCTCATGATTTTGTATCCCTCTATAAGATCACCCCTCATCCTCCTGCGCTCCAGGGAATAGAGACCCAGCCTACTCAACCTCTCCCTGTAGCTCACACCCTCTAGTCCTGGCAACATCCTCGTGAATCTCCTTTGCATGCAAAGCATCCACGACAAAGGGGTGCTTCAATAACTGACCCCCGCAGAAACGGCGAAGTTATAAGCAGGGTAGAGGACGGCATCTGATGACCTTTCTCAACACTCAGCGAATGTTGTGGAGCGAAAACTCAGCTTCTCTGTGGCAGCAGCCTTGTGCAACACCACAACATCATTAAAGGTTTAATGGCACAAGCTCTCATTCCATTCTGAGGATAATAGCCCTGAATTTTATGATTTCTGCACACACACACACCATGAGCATTCACCTTTCTGTCACACTAATGAAATAGGAAAGTCTACAGTTTTTTAATGTTGATGTTAGCACCAGAGGCAGAATCAGCAGAATGTAATTCTCTCCTTTGGCAGTGAGTACAGGTGGGGTAATTATCCTCATCCCAACACCTCTGCTTTGCATTCAGAGCCCACCTTGATCATTGCTGCTGTAACTCATTAGAAAGAGATTAAGTTAATAGACAAGGAGACGTATAGTGGGGGAAACAGTCCATTAACTGTGCCCACCAATTAGCAGTAACATAGGTGTCCTTGACAGAGGCTACATGTAGATACAAGGGTCTGCAGATGTTGGTTTATTAAATGAAAGACACGAGGGTATACCGATTGTATTTAGGTACAGCATTATCCGATTTGATAACATGCAGTAAAGCTTTTCACTGTAGCTCGGGTACACCTAACGAAGATTAACACTGCTGGTGTAACTCAGCGCGACTCAGAGTCTACTAACACTCTCCTCTGCCGAGTAGAGCTGGTCCTTACTCTTAACAACTTCTCCTTCAACCCCTCCCACTTCCTCCAGATCCAAGGCGTAGCCATGGGCACTTGTATGGGTCCAGCTATGTCTGCCTCTTTGTAAGGTAAGTTGAGCATAGAAACATTGAAAATAGGTGCAGGAGTAGGCCATTCGGCCCTTCGAGCCAGAATCGCCATTCTATATGATCATGGCTGATCATCCAAAATCAGTACTCCGTTCCGGCTTTTTCCCCATATCCCTTGATTCCGTTAGCCCAAAGTGCTAAATCTAACTCTCTCTTGAAATCCTTGTAATCAATGTTACAGGCATACACTGGCCCTATCCCTGAACTCTACCTCCGCTACATTGACGACTGCATCGGTGCTACCTCCTGCATCCATGCAGAACTCACTGACTTCATTAACTTCATTACAAATTTTCATCCTGCACTCAAATTCACTTGGACCATCTCCAGCATCTCCCTACCTTTTCTTGATCTCACTGCCTCCATCACAGGAGATAGACTATTGACTGACATCTATTATAAACCGACTGACTCCCACAGCTATCTACACTACTTTTCTTCCCACCCTGCCTCCTGCAAAGACTCTATCCCCTACTCCCAATTCCTCCGTCTACGCCACATCTGTGCCTATGATGAGGTGTTCCACACCCAGACAGCGGAGATGTCCTCATTCTTTAGGGAATGAGGGTTCCCCTCTTCAATCATAGATGAGGCCCTCACATGAGTCTCCTTTATATCCCACAGCTATGCACTTGGTCCCCCTCCCCCCAGTCGCAACAGGGACAGAGCCCCCCAAACTTCCAGGGGAGATGCAACGAGACCTGGGTGTCATGGTACACCAGTCATTGAAAGTACGCATGCAGGTGCAGCAGGCAGTGAAGAAAGCGAATGGTATGTTGCCATTCATAACAAGAGGATTTGAGTATAGGAGCAGGGAGGTTCTACTGCAGTTGTACAGGGTCTTGGTGAGACCACACCTGGAGTATTGCGTACAGTTTTGGTCTCCTAATCTGAGGAAATACATTCTTGCCATAGAGGGAGTACAGAGAAGGTTCACCAGACTGATTCCTGGGATGTCAGGACTTTCATATGAAGAAAGACTGGATAGACTCGGCTTGTACTCGCTAGAATTTAGGAGATTGAGGGGGGGTCTTATAGAAACTTACAACATTCTTAAGGGGTTGGACAGGCTAGATGCAGGAAGATTGTTCCCGATGTTTGGGAAGTCCAGGACAAGGGGTCACAGCTTAAGGATAAGGGGGAAATCCTTTAAGACCGAGATGAGAAAAGCATTTTTCACACAGAGAGTGGTAAATCTCTGGAACTCTCTGCCACAGAGGGTAGTTGAGACCAGTTCATTGTCTATTAGAAAGGCGCTATATAAATCCCATCCATTATTATTATTATTATTTTTAAGAGGGAGTTAGATGGGGCCCTTGTGGCTAAAGTGATCAGGGGGTATGAAGAGAAGGCAGGTATGGGATACTGAGTTGGATGATCAGCCATGATCATATTGAATGGCGGTGCAGGCTCGAAGGGCCGAATGGCCTACTCCTGCACCTATTTTCTATGTTTCTATGTATCTATGTATCAGCCGTCGCATACACCACATAATCCTCTGACATTTTTGCCACCTCCAACGGGATCCCATCACTAGCCACATCTTCCCATCTCCACCCCTTTCCACTTTCCCCAGAGACCGTTCCCTCCGCAGCTCCCTGGTTAACTCGTCCCTTCCCATCCAAACCCTCCCCAGCTACCTTCCCCTGCAACCGCAGAAGCTACAAGACCTGTCCCTATACCTCTTCCCGCAACTGTGTCCAGGGACCATGACAGTCCTTTCAGGTGAGGTTCACTTGCACCACCTCCAACCTCATCTACTGTATCCGCTGTTCATAGAAACATAGAAACATAGAAATTAGGTGCAGGAGTAGGCCATTCGGCCCTTCGAGCCTGCACCGCCATTCAATATGATCATGGCTGATCATCCAACTCAGTATCCCGTACCTGCCTTCTCTCCATACCCTCTGATCCCCTTAGCCACAAGGGCCACATCTAACTCCCTCTTAAATATAGCCAATGAACTGGCCTCAACTACCCTCTGTGGCAGAGAGTTCCAGAGATTCACCACTCTCTGTGTGAAAAAAGTTCTTCTCATCTCGGTTTTAAAGGATTTCCCCCTTATCCTTAAGCTGTGACCCCTTGTCCTGGACTTCCCCAACATCGGGAGCAATCTTCCTGCATCTAGCCTGTCCAACCCCTTAAGAATTTTATAAGTTTCTATAAGATCCCCTCTCAATCTCCTAAATTCTAGAGAGTATAAACCAAGTCTATCCAGTCTTTCTTCATAAGACAATACTGACATCCCAGGAATCAGTCTGGTGAACCTTCTCTGCACTCCCTCTATGGCAATAATGTCCTTCCTCAGATTTGGAGACCAAAACTGTACGCAATACTCCAGGTGTGGTCTCACCAAGACCCTGTACAACTGCAGTAGAACCTCCCTGCTCCTATACTCAAATCCTTTTGCTATGAAAGCTAACATACCATTCGCTTTCTTCACTGCCTGCTGCACTTGCATGCCTACTTTCAATGACTGGTGTACCATGACACCCAGGTCTCGCTGCATCTCCCCTTTTCCTAGTCGGCCACCATTTAGATAATAGTCTGCTTTCCTGTTTTTGCCACCAAAATGGATAACCTCACACTTCCAGGTGTGGTCTCCTATATATCGGCGAGACGAAACCCAGGCTTGGTGATCGTTTCGCTGAACACCTCCGCTCAATCCACCTAAACCTACCGGATTTCCTGGTTTCAAAACACTTTAACTCCCCCTCCCATTCCCACACTGACTATTCTATCCTGAGGCTCCTCCATTGTCAGAGTGAGGCCCAGCGCAAATCGGAGCAACAGCACCTCGTATTTCGCTTGGGCAGCTTACACCCCAGCGGTATGAACATTGAGTCTGAAGGTCTGAAGAAGGGTCTAGACCCGAAACATCACCCATTCCTTCTCTCCAGAGATGCTGCCTGACCCGCTGAGTTACTCCAGCATTTTGTGTCTGCCTTCGGTATGAATATTGACTTCTGTAACTTCAAGTAACCCTTGACTTCAGGAGGAGGAGAGAGGAACCTGCTCCTCTCTACATCAAAGGAGACATGGTGGAGAGAGTCACTGACTAAGTTCCTGGGAATATACATCTCCCAGGACCTCAAATGGACAATGAACACCATCACTCTCGTGAAGAAGTCACAGCAGCGGCTGTATTTCCTGAGGTCTCTGCGGAGAGCAAACGTTTCACAGCCGCTGCTGCTGCCCTTCTACCGGTGCGCCGTGGAAAGTATCCTCTCCTATGATTGATTGATTATTGATTATACCTTTAATAATCCTTTACAGGAAATTACAGTGCCACGACAGCTTCAAGACAGACATAACACCACACATTTCCTCAAATAGCTTCCATACTTAACAAGTTAAAATACAAGTTAAAATACAAGTTAAAATACAATTAATTAAAAAAAGTGCAGTTATTTATGCGCATTATATAACCTTATAGCAGCTGGTAAACAGGACTTCCTATGTCTCTCAGTTTTGCACATTGGTGCAATCAGTCTCTGACTGAAGATGCTGCTCTTGATCACCTTCAGGGCATGGAGTGGGTGAGTGGGGTTGGTCATTATTGAACCCAGTTTGTTCAGAGTTCTGGCCTCTGCCACCTGCTGGACCGTTCGTTGCTCAGCCCCGACCACTGAGCCAGCCTTCCTGATCAGCTTGTCCAGTCTGTTTTTGTCTGCTATGCGGGCGCCATCTCCCCAACAGGCCACAGCAAAAAACAGAGCACTGGCCACCACTGAATGGTAGACACTGCACAGTAGGGGTTGGCAGATGTTAAATGACCTCAGCCTCCTTAAAAAATACAGTCGGCTTTGTCCCTTCCTGTACACCGCCTCCATATGACCCTTCCAGTCCAGCTCAATGGCATCCTGGTGTGGTTTGCTAGCTGCACTGTAGCTGAGAGGAGGGCGCTGCAGAGAGTAATAAAAACTGCACAGAGCATTACAAACGCTCAACTACCCTCCCTGGATGACATATACAGGGCCCGATGCTTGCGCGGGCCACAAACATCAAGCAGGACACATCCCGCTGAGTTACTCCAGTATTTAGTGTGTATTTTCGATGTGAACCAGTGTCTGCAATTCCTTCTTGCACAATAATAATCAAATTTACCCATACTACCAGTTGAATTGATTCCTTTTATCTGCATAAAGGGATAGGGACATCTCCACTCCATCAGTCTGATGGATATGGATATTCAATGGCTGGTTTAAGGCGGAGATAGAAAGATTCTTGATTAGTACGGGTGTCAGGAGTTATGGGGAGAAGGCAGGAGAATGGGGACAGGGGGGAGAGATAGATCAGCCATGATTTAATGGTGGGGTAAACTTGATGGCCTAATTCTGCTCCTATCACTTATGATCTCTTTAATAAGTACTCAAGAAAATAGGAGTAGGTTGCACATCCCCTCCAGACTATACCACCATTCTGTATCATTGTGGTTAATCTCCCCCGTCTTTTGTGCAACTTCCCGACACCCTCGACTCACTGATTGATAAATTGAAAGATACAGCATTGAAACGGGCCGTTTGGCCCACTGAGTCCATGCTGACCATCGATCACCCGCTCACACTAGTTCCATGTTATCACAATTTCTCATCCACTCCCGACACAGCTGGGGACAATTTACAGAGGCCCATTAACCTACAAAGCCGCACCTCTTTGGGACATGGGGGGAAACATGAGCACTCTGAGGAAAGCCATAGGATCACTGGAAGAACATGCAAACTCCACACAGACAGCACCTAAAGATGATTTTTCAATAATTTATCCATTTCTTTTTAACACCCCAACGGATGACTAATCCTTTCTAATCACTTTGTCTTGGCTTTGTGTGCACCTTGACTATGTCTTTCCACAGCCTTATCTTCCTGCTCATAACTGATAGAAACATAGATAGAAACATAGAAAATAGGTGCAGGAGTAGGCCATTCGGCCCTTCGAGCCTGCACCGCCATTCAATATGATCATGGCTGATCATCCAACTCAGTATCCTGTACCTGCCTTCTTTCCATACCCCCTGATCCCTTTTGCCACAAGGGCCACATCTAACTCCCTCTTAAATATAGCCAATGAACTGGCCTCAACTACCTTCTGTGGCAGAGAATTTCAGAGATTCACCACTCTCTGTGTGAAAAATGTTTTCCCCATCTCGGTCCTAAAAGATTTCCCCCTTATCCTTAAACTGTGACCCCTTGTTCTGGACTTCCCCAACATCGGGAACAATCTTCCTGCATCTAGCCTGTCCAACCCCTTAAGAATTTTGTACGTTTCTATAAGATCCCCCCTCAATCTTCTAAATTCTAACGAGTGCAAGCCAAGTCTATCCAGTCTTTCTTCATATGAAAGTCCTGACATCCCAGGAGTCAGTCTGGTGAACCTTCTCTGTACTCCCTCTATGGCAAGAATGTCTTTCCTCAGATTAGGAGACCAAAACTGTACGCAATACTCCAGGTGTGATCTCACCAAGACCCTGTACAACTGCAGTAGAACCTCCCTGCTCCTATACTCAAATCCTTTTGCTATGAATGCTAACATACCATTCGCTTTCTTCACTGCCTACTGCACCTGCATGCCTACTTTCAGTGACTGGTGCACCATGACACCCAGGTCTCGTTGCATCTCCCCCTTTCTTAATCGGCCACCATTCAGATAATAGTCTCACCTCACATAAATAACCTCACATTTATCCACATTATACTGCATCTGCCATGCATTTGCCCACTCACCCAGCCTATCCAAGTCACCTTGCAGCCTCCTAGCATCCTCCTCACAGCTAACACTGCCCCCCAGCTTCGTGTCATCCGCAAACTTGGAGATGTTGCATTCAATTCCCTCGTCCAAATCATTAATATATATCGTAAATAGCTGGGGTCCCAGCACTGAGCCTTGTGGTACCCCACTAGTCACTGCCTGCCATTGTGAAAAGGACCCGTTTACTCCTACTCTTTGCTTCCTGTCTGCCAACCAGTTCTCTATCCACATCAATACTGAACCCCCAATGCCGTGTGCAAGTTTGTATACTAATCTCTGTGTGGGACCTTGTCGAAAGCCTGCTGAAAGTCCAGATATAACACATCCACTGGTTCTCCCTTATCCACTCTACTAGTTACATCCTCGAAAAATTCTATAAGATTCGTGAGACATGATTTACCTTTCATAAATCCATGCTGACTTTGTCCAATGGTTTCACCACTTTCAAAATGTGCTGCTATCCCATCTTTAATAACTGATTCTAGCAGTTTCCCCACTACCGATGTTAGACTAACTGGTCTGTAATTCCCTATTTTCTCTCTCCCTCCCTTTTTAAAAAGTGGTGTTACATTAGCTACCCTTCAATCCTCAGGAACTACTCCAGAATCTAAAGAGTTTTGAAAAATTATCTCTAATGCATCCACTATTTCTGGGGCTACTTCCTTAAGTACTCTGGGATGCAGCCTATCTGGCCCTGGGGATTTATTGGCCTTTAATCCATTCAATTTACCTAACACCACTTCCCGGCTAACCTGGATTTCACTCAGTTCCTCCATCTCATTTGACCCCCGGTCCCCTGCTATTTCCGGCAAATTATTTATGCCTTCCTTAGTGAAGACAGAACCAAAGTAGTTATTCAATTGGTCTGCCATTTCCTTGTACCCCATGATCAATTCACCTGTTTCTGACTGCAAGGGACCTGCATTTGTTTTAACTAATCTTTTTCTCTTCACATATCTATAAAAACTTTTGCAGTCAGTTTTTATGTTCCCTGCCAGTTTTATTTCATAATCTATTTTCTCTTTCCTAATTAAGCCCTTTGTCCTCCTCTGCTGGACTGAATTTCTCCCAGTCCTCTGGTAGGCTGCTTTTTCTGGCTAATTTGTACGCTTCATCTTTTGTTTTGATACTATCCCTGATTTCCCTTGTTATCCACGGATGCACTACCTTCCCTGATTTATTCTTTTGCCAAACTGGGATGAACAATTGTTGTAGCTCATACATGCAGTCTTTAAATGCCTTCCATTGCATATCCACCGTCAACCCTTTAAGAATCAATTGCCAGTCTATCTTGGCCAATTCACGTCTCATACCCTCAAAGTTACCTTTCTTTAAGTTCAGGACCCTTGTTTCTGAATTAACAACGTCACTCTCCATCCTAATGAAGAACTCAACCATATTATGGTCACTCTTGGCCAAGGGGGCACGTACAACAAGACTGCTAACTAACCCTTCCTCATTACTCAATACCCAGTCTAGAATAACCTGCTCTCTCCTTGGTTCCTCTACATGTTGGTTTAGAAAACTATCCCGCATACATTCCAAGAAATCCTCTTCCTCAGCACCCTTGCCAATTTGATTCACCCAATCTATATGTAGATTGAAGTCACCTATTATAACTGTTTTTCCTTTGATAGGAGCAGAATGAGGCCTTTTGGCCCATCAAGTCTACACCACCATTCAATCAGGGCTGATCCATCTCTCCCTCCTTATCCCATTCTCCTACCTCATCCCCATAACCCCTGACACCCGTACTTATCAAGAATCTATCTATCTCTGCCTTGAAAATAGCCACTGATTTGGCCTCCACAGCCTTCTGCGGCAATGAATCCCACAGATTCACCCGCCATTCACTATTCGGTAAGATTCAATGAGGCCCCCCCCCCTCCTCATCCTTCTGAACTCCAGCGAGTAGAGGCCTAGTGCTGTCTAATGCTCATCATATGTTAACCCACTCATTCCTGGGATCATTCTTGTCCAAAGCAAGTATTTCCATCGCAGCCACGTTTTACGTGTAACTAAAATATTTCAGCCGTGGCAACCAATACTAAGGAAAGCAGAAAACTAGAAATCATCTGCTTGTCACCTGGATGATGGATTTCAATGTGATTAAATTGCTGCGAGATGATATTTCCTGCAATTATTTCAAAATCCTCTTGAAGCGATCACCAGAAGCATCTTTAAATTACTTTTTAAAAAGTCAATTAAAATATACTTTCCGACCCACTAATAATGCTCCTGGCACTCCTGGTGCTACTGGGCCTGTGGCAAAATGGAAGCGGAGATCGGGAAGGACAGGCGCAGATGCTGTGAGTCTGAATTTCCAATTTGAGTTGTCAGCAGGTGAGATGAAGCATGAAGTTGGAAAATTGCCACTTACTGAAGGGCAGTTGATTGGGAGCTGCTGCCACTGATTCCCATCGTTCCGAGCTGCGTGTCGCGTGTTTATCAGCCCCCCCCCAGTCATCAGCCTAATGAATTGACATAGATGTTCCCACATCTTGTAATTGGGCACGTGCACTTGCAGAATTACGGATGGGCCAACTGGTTAGTGATAAGGGATGGTGTTTGTGTGTGATTTACTTGTTCCTGAGGCTGGGATGAATGGGCAGAGCTGAGTGATTGTAGGCTGGTGATTCTGCCTGGTTACATTAAAACATACAGGGGGCGTCGGGGACTTCTATGGGGGGGGGGGGGGTTCAATGGTTCAATTAATATTTATTGTCACACGTGCAATTAAACATTACACAGTGAAATTCATTTTGCATATAACGCTGCCGGCGCCACCATGTTTAGCGCCATTTCATCGGGTTCAAAGTCCGGATTCCCGCGTGTTCATTCTACCGGAGCGGTTCCCAATCCCTTCCATCGCCCACGATCGGCCCGCCCTGCAAACTATCAATCATGTCTTCCCCTCGCCGGCCATCTTTGTGTCCCTGGGGCAACCTCCTGCAGCCTACCTTAAAGGCGATGGAGGCATTACCCCGGTTCATCCCGCTACCGCCAAATGGGGAGTGAGAATTGGAAGAGCAAATATGTAAGGAGATTGCAGATATTAGTAGTAAGCACAAGGTAGTGATTGTGGGAGATTTCAATTTTCCACACATAGACTGGGAAACATATTCTGTAAATGGGCTGGATGGGTTGGAGTTTGTAAAATGTGTGCAGGATAGTTTTTTGCAGCAATACATAGAAGTACCTACTAGAGAAGGGGCGGTGCTGGACCTCCTGTTAGGAAATGAAACGGGTCAGGTGGCAGAGGTATGCGTTGGGGAACAGTTCGGGACCAGTGATCACAATACCATTAGTTTCAATATAATTATGGAGAGGGTCAGAACTGGACCTAGGGTTGAGATTTTTGATTGGAGAAAGGCTAACTTTGAGGAGATGCGAAAGGATTTAAAAGGAGTAAATTGGGACAGTTTGTTTTATGGGAAAGATGTGGAAGAGAAATGGAGTACATTTAAAGGTGACATTTTAAGAATACAGAATCTTTATGTCCCTGTTTGGTTGAAAGGAAATAGTAAAAATTGGAGAGAGCCATGGTTTTCAAGGGAAATTGGACACTTGGTTTGGAAAAAGAGAGAGATCTACAATAGTTATAGGCAGCATGGAGTAAATGAGGTGCTTGAGGAGTATAAAGAATGTAAAAAGAATCTTAAGAAAGAAATTAGAAAAGCTAAAAGAAGATATGAGGTTGCTTTGGCAAGTAAGGTGAAAGTAAATCCAAAGGGTTTCTACAGCTATATTAATAACAAAAGGATACCGAGGGATAAAATTGGTCCATTAGAGAGTCAGAGTGGACAGCTATCTGCAGAGCCAAAAGAGATGGGGGAGATATTGAACAATTTCTTTTCTTCGGTATTCACCAAGGAGAAGGATATTGAATTATGTGAGGTAAGGGAAACAAGTAGAGTAGCTATGGAAACTATGAGATTCAAAGAAGAGGAAGTACTGGCACTTTTGAGAAATATAAAAGTGGATAAGTCTCCAGGTCCGGACAGCATATTCCCTAGGATATTGAGGGAAGTTAGTGTTGAAATAGCAGGGGCTATGACAGAAATATTTCAAATGTCATTAGAAACGGGAATAGTGCCGGAGGATTGGCGTACTGCGCATGTTGTTCCATTGTTTAAAAAGGGGTCTAAGAGTAAACCTAGCAATTATAGACCTGTTAGTTTAACGTCAGTGGTGGGCAAATTAATGGAAAGGATACTTAGAGATAATATATATAAGCATCTGGATAAACAGGGTCTGATTAGGAACAGTCAACATGGATTTGTGCCTGGAAGGTCATGTTTGACTAATCTTCTTGAATTTTTTGAAGAGGTTACTCGGGAAATTGATGAGGGTAAAGCAGTGGATGTTGTATATATGGACTTCAGTAAGGCCTTTGACAAGGTTCCTCACGGAAGGTTGGTTGAGAAGGTTCAATGGTTGGGTATTAATGGTGGAGTAGCAAGATGGATTCAACAGTGGCTGAATGGGAGATGCCAGAGAGTAATGGTGGATGGTTGTTTGTCAGGTTGGAGGCCAGTGACTGGTGGGGTGCCACAGGGATCTGTGTTGGGTCCACTGTTGTTTGTCATGTACATCAATGATCTGGATGATGGTGTGGTAAATTGGATTAGTAAATATGCAGATGATACTAAGATAGGTGGGGTTGTGGATAATGAAGTAGATTTTCAAAGTCTACAGAGAGATTTATGCCAGTTGGAAGAGTGGGCTGAAAGATGGCAGATGGAGTTTAATGCTGATAAGTGTGAGGTGCTACATCTTGACAGGACAAATCAAAATAGGACGTACATGGTAAATGGTAGGGAATTGAAGAATGCAGGTGAACAGAGGGATCTGGGAATAACTGTGCACAGTTCCCTGAAAGTGGAATCTCATGTAGATAGGGTGGTAAAGAAAGCTTTTGGTGTGCTGGCCTTTATAAATCAGAGCATTGAGTATAGAAGTTGGGATGTAATGTTAAAATTGTACAAGGCATTGGCGAAGCCAATTCTGGAGTATGGGGTACAATTTTGGTCGCCTAATTATAGGAAGGATGTCAACAAAATAGAGAGAGTACAGAGGAGATTTACTAGAATGTTGCCTAGGTTTCAGCAACTAAGTTACAGAGAAAGGTTGAACAAGTTAGGGCTTTATTCTTTGGAGCGCAGAAGGTTAAGGGGGGACTTGATAGAGGTCTTTAAAATGATGAGAGGGATAGACAGAGTTGACGTGGATAAGCTTTTCCCACTGAAAGTAGGGAAGATTCAAACAAGGGGACATGACTTGAGAATTAAGGGACAGAAGTTTAGGGGTAACATGAGGGGGAACTTCTTTACTCAGAGAGTGGTGGCTGTGTGGAATGAGCTTCCAGTGAAGGTGGTGGAGGCAGGTTCGTTTTTATCATTTAAAAATAAATTGGATAGTTATATGGACGGGAAAGGAATGGAGGGTTATGGTCTGAGTGCAGGTATATGGGACTAGGGGAGAATACGTGTTCGGCACGGACTAGAAGGGTCGAGATGGCCTGTTTCCATGCTGTAATTGTTATATGGTTATGGTTATATGGTAAATGGTAGGGAATTGAAGAATGCAGGTGAACAGAGAATAGGCCATTCTCACGTTACGTGACGCAAGAGGTAACCTGAGTGAAGGGGTCGTGGTTGAGCACGATATAACAAGTGAAAGATCAAGAGGTTAACCGAGTTCCCACGGGTAGACGGCAGTTTCCCGTTTACTTGTCATTTCTGCAATGTTCCCAGTTCGTCTCCCGAGTTACTCTTGAGCCAATCCTGATTGAAGTTTTGTTTTAATAAGCAACAGTGTTATGTTTTAATAAGCAACAGTTAAAGAAGACCTCTCCATCCTGTGGCTTTGTTTTAAAGATAGAATTCAGCGCGGCCGCATCTATTGATGTGACCTACAAAGGGAAAATGCGCCCCATCCATTGCCAGAGCAGTTATACTTATGATTTGTTTGAAACACACAGGTTTGATATGTTTTTAATTGAATTTACTGCCATGTCTACACACTGCGGGGAGACGGGAGATTAAATCTTTCAATGTGGACGGATGTGCACATCAGATTGTTGTGAGACGGAGCTCAAGGTTCGCCTCCTGAGCTGCTTTGGTGCCCAGACGTGAGTTGAGATGGAGAGAGGTTGGGGGGGGCGTCATTAATCTGTCTGGGGTGACATGGCTCTTGGGTTAGGCTGGGATCATTCTCTGCGGGGTGATCTAAGTGTGGGAGACAAGTGTAGGAGAGGTGTACTGACTGTGTGGGCAGACACTTTGGAAGTGATTGCCCACCATTCTCAAAAGCCGCTGTGTCTCCCTGTCCCTGGGATAGCAGGGGGCGATCAAACAGCACAATACCCCCCTCCCCCTCCAACTCCAGAGGAATCCGCTCCCCGATGGGCCGCTACGGCGACAAGTGGCAGTTCGCCCACAGCCCGAGCTGCGCCACCCCAAGAACAAGACGTACCTTGCACACCATCAGCTTCTGCCCCTACGGGGAGCGTGTTCCTCTGGAGTTGGAGCGGGGCTGGGTTGGAGTTGCTGCTGGCTGTGGGCCTCTGGGATCTCCGTGCTTGCAGTGGGCCTGGGGGTCGGTGTCCCGTTGGTCCTGACGTCACCGGCCACCCCCCTGGACAGGAGCTGAGACTGGGAACTGTACCGCCCTTGCCCCCTCCCTCTGCAACTGCAAACAACCACACTCTCCTGCTCACCTGCAAGGGCGGTACAGTTCCCAGTCTCAGCTCCTGTACAGGGGGGTGGCCGGAGACGTCAGGACCAACAGGAACCCGCTCCCCGATGGGCTGCTAGGGCGACAAGTGGCAGTTCGCCCACAGCCCGAGCTGCGCCCCTTCATCCGCAACCCGGGTTCCTCTGGAGTTGGAGCGGGGCTAGGCTGGAGTTGCTGTTGGCTGTGGGTCTCTGGGTTTTCCGTGCTTGCAGTGGGCCTGGTGGGTCTGGTGGTCGATGTTCCATTGGTCCTGACGTCTCCGGTGACTGGCACGGACCTGCTGGCATCGCCGACGTGAAGACAGTGCAAAGCCCCCGCGCCGGTGCAATGGGCGGGGAGCTGGAGAGGGGAGGGAAGGGGTCACACACATGGCCGGGAAGCAGAGGGGTGTAGGTGGGGGTGGTGACAGATGGGGCCAACAATGAGTGGAGAAAGACAGAAACACCGACGTGCAAAGGAGACCTACAACAGTGCATGATCTCTCTCGCATGGCAGGTGACTGTCGCTGGGAAACTGAAGGGAGCGACATTCTGCTGCTGCCTGCCCGCTGAGTTAAAGAGTTCCCACGGTAGACTCACGATACACTAAGGTAAACGCACGGGCCACTACGTTCTTAAATCGAGTTAAAATGTTTCAATTATTAACCACAAGAGTAAAATTGACTCGTGGAAAATTTCAAACATGTTTGATTTTTTGCAAGAGTAGACAAGTTACACGAGAACCTGCCGTTAGCGCCACGATGCACTACGTTGCGTCCACGAATGCCGTACGTTAATCGTACGTTATTATATTGAGGTTTAACTCGGGTTACCTCTCGTGTCAGCTCGTAACGTGAGAATGGCCTTTTAGTGTGAGGTGCTAAATCTTGGCAGGACAAATCAAAATAGGACGTACATGGTAAATGGTAGGGAATTGAAGAATGCAGGTGAACAGAGGGATCTGGGAATAACTGTGCACAGTTCCCTGAAAGTGGAATCTCATGTAGATAGGGTGGTAAAGAAAGCTTTTGGTGTGCTGGCCTTTATAAATCAGAGCATTGAGTATAGAAGTTGGAATGTAATGTTAAAATTGTACAAGGCATTGGTGAGGCCAATTCTGGAGTATGGTGTACAATTTTGGTCGCCTAATTATAGGAAGGATGTCAACAAAATAGAGAGAGTACAGAGGAGATTTACTAGAATGTTGCCTGGGTTTCAGCAACTAAGTTACAGAGAAAGGTTGAACAAGTTAGGGCTTTATTCTTTGGAGCGCAGAAGGTTAAGGGGGGACTTGATAGAGGTCTTTAAATGATGAGAGGGATAGACAGAGTTGACGTGGATAAGCTTTTCCCACTGAGAGTAGGGAAGATTCAAACAAGGGGACATGACTTGAGAATGAAGGGACAGAAGTTTAGGGGTAACATGAGGGGGAACTTCTTTACTCAGAGAGTGGTGGCTGTGTGGAATGAGCTTCCAGTGAAGGTGGTGGAGGCATGTTCGTTTTTATCATTTAAAAATAAATTGGATAGTTATATGGACGGGAAAGGAATGGAGGGTTATGGTCTGAGCGCAGGTATTTGGGACTAGGGGAGAATACGTGTTCAGCACGGACTAGAAGGGTCGAGATGGCCTGTTTCCGTGCTGTAATTGTTATATGGTTATATGGTTATATGTTATAGCAGCATATTTTGAAAGCAGACGGGATCGGTCAAAGTCAGCATGGATTTATGAAGAGGAAATCATGCTTGACTAATCTTTTGGATTTTGTTTGAGGATGTAACGAGTAGAATGGATAAGGGAGAGCGAGTAGATGTGGTGTATCTGGACTTTCAAAACGCCTTTGATAAAGTCCCACACAAGAGATTAGTGTGCAAAATTAGAGCACATGGTATTGGGGGTAGGGTATTGACATGGATAGAGAACTGGTTGGCAGACAGGAAGCAAAGAGTAGGAATTAATGGGTTATTTTCAGAATGGCAGGCAGTGACTAGTGGGGGTGCCGCAAGGCTCGGTGCTGGGACCCCAGTTGTTTACAATATATCTTTAATGATTTAGACAAGGGAATTAAATGTAACATCTCGAATTTTGCGGATGACACAAAGCTGGGTGGCAGTGTGGGATGCTATGAGGCTACAGGGTGTCTTGGATAGGTTGAGTGACTGGGCAGAAGCATGGCAGATGCAGTATAATGTGGATTAAAGGTGAGGTTATCCACTTTGGTGGCAAGAACAGGAAGGCAGATTATTATCTGAATGGTGTCAGATTAGGAGAAGGGGAACTTGTACATCAGTCACTGCAGGTACAGCAGGTAGTGAAGAAAGCTAATGGCTCCATAGGCATATGGATGAGAAGGGAATGCAGGGTTATGGTATGAGTGCAGGCAGGTGGGACTAAGGGAAAAAAATTGTTCGGCGCGGACTTGTAGGGCCGAGATGGCCTGTTTCCGTGCTGTAATTGTTATATGGTTATATGGTTAAACCGGTCCCCCACTAGACGGCTTGGTTTGGGGCTGCCTCCGAAGTAACTGTGGAGAGAGTTCAGAATAAGTCACAGAAGTAGGCCATCCGGCCTATCGAGTCTACTCTGACTAATCATTGCTAATCTATCTTTCCCTCTCAACCCTATTCTCTTGCCCTTTCTTCATAACCTTAGAAACATAGAAACATAGAAAATAGGTGCAGGAGTAGGACATTCGGCCCTTCGAACCTGCACCGCCATTCAATATGATCATGGCTGATCATCTAACTCAGTATCTTGTACCTGCCTTCTCTCCATACCCCATGATCCCTCTAGCCTGTCCAACCCCTTAAGAATTTTGTAAGTTTCTATAAGATCCACCCTCAATCTTCTAAATTCTAGCGAGTACAAGCCGAGTCTATCCAGTCTTTCCTCATATGAAAGTCCTGACATCCCAGGAATCAGTCTGGTGAACCTTCTCTGCACTCCCTCTATGGCAACAATGTCCTTCCTCAGATTAAGAGACCAAAACTGTACGCAATACTCCAGGTGTGGTCTCACCAAGACCCTGTACAACTGCAGTAGAACCTCCCTGCTCCTTGGCATCAAGTATCTGTCGATCCTCACTTTAAAAATACTTATGTAGAAATAGGTAGAAGGAAGAGTAGAAGACCTCCACCCCGAGCACTGACCAAATTAGAAATGTTGGCATCAATGACGGTGTTGAGGTTTTGTTTGTATTGCTTCAAGGTGCTGGGCCCAAGACAGATCTTCAGAGACATGCACTCCCAGGAGCATCAAACTGTTGTGTATCTCCACCACAGTCCCAGCGTGTCGGTTTGTCGATCTTCAGCTTTCCAGTTTCAGGTACCTCACACCCTGTGTTCCTTTTCCTACTCCTATCAGAACACCCTCCCCATTTCCATCGGCCCATCACTCACACAACTATCCACCTGGGTCTCTTCTCCCTTGTCCCGGACTTCCAATCCCCTCCCACATCTGGTTCCACATATTAACCCAATATGCGCTGAAGCCAGGCAACTGTCCACGTGCTGGGACCAGAAATGGATATGAATGAATGAATGAATGAATGAATGAATGAATGAATGAATGAATGAATGTTATTGGCCAAGTATGTACACATACAAGGAATTTGCCTTGGTGCTCCGCTCACAAGTAACGACTTGTCATACAGTAAACAATTAAGAATAACACATAAAACACTAAAGCGTTAAGAATAAAACATTCTAGTTTAAACGTGTGAAAGAAATAAAATACCAGAGCAAAAGGAGGCTACAGACATTTGATATTGAGTAGAGCTCAGTCTGCAATCATTCATTACAATTGCTTCACTCTTTTCTGTACACTGTGGACGGCTTGATTGTAATCATGTATAGTATTGTCACTGCCTGGATAGTATGCAACAGAAAAGCTTTTCGCTGTACCTCGGTACACATGGCACTAATAAACTAAATTAAAGTTTGACGTTCCAGACTCTCATTCAACTTTCCTCCACCCCCACTTAACTCCATGTGTTCATCATCTACCTCCTCACTTAGTTCCACCTACCAATCTCTATCTCAACATTCCCTCCATACCAGCTATCTCCCCTCTACACTCAGTCCTGATGTAGGGTCTTGTCCCAAAATTATCCTTTTAAATCTAGCAGCTTGTTTTTGCTTGATGGCAGATCTAGAAACTGATTTAGCACAGCTTTGTACATCTCACCCAATAAAGTGTCAAACTCAGGCTTGACACACTGTCTTGCAATGAGTATAGCAGTTTCCAGCAAAGTGCTTACTTCTATAAGGTAGGGCTGGGCATTGAAGTCTAGCTTAGATGGGTGTCTTGGTTGGCATGGGTGAGTTGGGCTGAAGGGCTTGTTTCCATGCTGTATGACTATGATTCTCAGTGCTGCTTCTACAGTAAATGCTAAGCCATTGCACACGTCAATGGTAGGTGTCAGGAAATGTGGGTGTGATGTTTCAGAAACTCTTTGTGATAGTTCCAAGTAATCATTCTCCACGTGAATTCAAAGTGCATCAATGTGAATTTTTAAGCAAAGGAACTAGTGATGAAATGAAATTTTGCAAACTGAAATTCTGGTAGGTTCTTGGAAATATGAGAGACTGCAATTGCTGGAATTTGGAAAGTACTGAGGTAAGGTTTCGAGCTGAAACATTGACCATTCCTTTCCACCCAGAGCTGCTGCCTGACCCGCTGAGATCCTCCGGATTAGCGGTTGTTACTGATAAGTTCTTATTCCCAACATGATCAATTTAGAAAGCCTTTAGAAAGGAGATGAGGAGGAATTTGGAGTCGGCATTTGGTGCATTGTGAGCAGTTTTGGGACCCATAGCTGAGGGAAGGTGTTGGAGAGGGTACAGAGGAGGTTTATGAGAATGATCCCAGGAATGAGTTGATTAAAATGATGAACATTTGAGGCACTAAGCCTATGCTTGCTGGAGTTTAGAACGATGAGGGGGACTTCATTGAAACTTACTGAATACTGATAGTGAGAATGTGGAAAGGATGTTTCCACAAGTGGAAGAGTCGAGGACCAGAGGCCATGGCCTCAGAATAAAAAGGCGTACCTTTAGAAAGGATTTGTTTAAGAAAGAACTGTAGATGCTGGAAAAATCGAAGGTAGCAAAATATAGATCAGCCTTGATTGAATGGCGGAGTGGATTTGATGGCCTAATTCTACTATGACCTAATTATGTTCACTTATGAACATAAACGTATGAATTGCACGCATCCTTATTGATTTTTATGAGCCAACAACAAAAAATAAGAATGACAATTGGCAAACCTTTGTTTAAAAACCTTCAGGTGAGGGGTATGACCTGAGCTGCCCTTTTGTGTGACTCAAATACAATACGGTACAGTTGCTCGTCAATGGCCTCGATAGGATGAAGATATGAATGAATGAATGAATGAATGAATGAATGAATGAATGAATGAATGAATGAATACTTTAATGTCATGTGACAAGTCACAGTGAAATTCGTTGTTTTGCATACACAAAGTATGCAAAGAGTTGCCACATAAAGGGTGCTGGCAAAGTTACAAAGTATCCTGAGCCAGGTTCACCCACCTTTAGAAGATGAAGGGGAACCTCATTGAAACAACAGAATAGTGAAAGACTTGGATAGAGTGGATGTGTTTCCACTCGTGGGAGAGTCTAGGACTAGAGGTCATAGCCTTAGAATTAAATGACATTCTTTTAGGAAGGAGATGAGGAGAAATTTCTTTAATTTCTGTGGTGAATCTGTGGAATTCTTTGCCACAGAAGGCTGTGGAGGCCGTGTCAGTGGATATATTTAAGGCAGAGATGGATAAATTCTTGATTAGTACGGGCGTCAGAGGTTATGGGGAGAAGGCAGGAGAATGGGGTTAGGAAGGAGAGATAGATCAGCCATGATTGAATGGCAGAGTAGACTGGATGGCCCGAATGGGCTAAATCTACTCCTATCACTTATGACCTGATGAACTTATGACCCCCTCACGGCGGTCCCCCCACAACGGGGCCTCCTTTGTCCTCCAGCTCCCACGTTGACCATCCTCAACCACTGGTGCCCTCAACGACCTCTAACCTCAACGACCTGCACCCTGACACAGCCACACCGACCTCCTCGTCGATCGCCATGATCCACAAATCATGGGATACAAATTCAATTCAATGATTCAATGCAGTGAAATCCATATTTTGAATACATTTCAGTTAAAAATCTTACTATGTAAGCACAGTCATACTTCGGTGTAAGAGTGTGAGGATAGTAGCTTGCACTGCGGCAGCGCACAAGGGGCCATGTTTCCGGTACCATTTTGAATCATTCAAGTTTCAAAGATGTTTAAAATGTAGGGTCTTAACTTGGCCATCAGTGCCCATTGTCCCGGCAGCAGCACTGGGTCAGAGTTGCAGGGGCCGCCTAACATGCGATGTTATAGACAATAGACAATAGACAATATAGAAACATAGAAACATAGAAAATAGGTGCAGGAGTAGGCCATTCGGCCCTTCGAGCCTGCACCGCCATTCAATATGATCATGGCTGATCATCCAACTCAGTATCCTGTACCTGCCTTCTCTCCATGCCAATAGACAATAGACAATAGACAATAGGTGCATGAGTTGACCATTCGGCCCTTTGAGCCAGCACCGCCATTCAAAGTGATCATGGCTGATCATCCCCAATCAGTACCCCATTCCTGCCTTCTCCCCATATCCCCTGACTCCGCTATTTTTAAGAGGCCTATCTAGCTCTCTCTTGAAAGTATCCAGAGAACCTGCCTCCACCGCCCTCTGATGCAGAGAATTCCACAGACTCACAACTCTCTGTGTGAAAAAGTCTTCAGCCACCTCTTTGCCGCTGCAGGCCGCATTGGATCCACATGCTCCTCTGATCTCTTTAAAAAAAGTTATTTTTATTAGAAGTGATGTACAATAATATAAGACATAAATAACATATTACATTTCATGTACAACTTCTTATTTTAAATTTAATAGTAGAAAAAAAAGTAAGAAAAGCAAGAAATATATAGAGAGAGAGTTTGTATAGCTCGAAAAAGAAAAGCAGACGTGATGTGAACTAAGCAAAAAGAAAGAGAATAGGAGAGAGAAAAGAGAGAAGAAAAAAAAGAAAGAAATTGAAAAGGACATGCCTCCTTCATATCTTTGCCCACCTCTCACCCGGTTCTGAAATACTTAATTTCTAAGGTTTCAAGGCTCCTCTGATCTCTGTGGGGCCTCGAGCAGCATCTGATTAAATTGAGCCCCAGACAGCTGTGGATCCTCCAGCGGCCCACTCCGTAGATATATCGACCTGGACATACTGACCTGTGAACGCGCCCTCCCTCGCCTCACACATCCGACGCTCTGACTCTATGCACTGGGGCGCTGACCCAAGAACCATCCAGAACCCTCCGAGGTTGCAGGAGGTGAGCCCCCAGCCCGTTTACCGGCACCATTCCTCTCCTCTGTCCATTACCACTGCCATCTTACAAGATACAAGATATTGCATTGTAGGAAGATATTCCTTGAAGAACATTTTATATGGGGAGAAGGCAGGCACGGGTTATTGATTGGGGACGATCAGCCATGATCACAATGAATGGCGGTGCTGGCTCGAAGGGCCAAATGGCCACCTCCTGCACCTATTTTCTATGTTTCTATTTACTTGTAGAAACAAGGAACTGCAGATGCTGGTTTACCAAGAAAAGACACAAAATGCTGGAGAATGCGTATAGGTGACGTTTTGGGTCAGGACCCTTCTTTGGTCTGATTGCAGGCATGGGGGGGAAAGAAAGCAAGAAGCGTGCAGGGCTGGACACAGCGTGGAAGGTCAGAGGAGAACACAGGCGAGGGGGGTTTGATAGGCCGATGGTTGGACAAAGACCGGAGATAAACACATACAAGGTGTGAGGTAAAAGGATTAGAGAGTTGCAAATTGTGAAGCCGGAGGTTTGATGAGATGTGAAATGAATAACTGGCAGAAGGAATGTATGTGGAGAGGTGGAGGGGGGACGTTGGAGGGGATAGATAGATGCAAGGTCAGCCTGGTCTCAGGTGGGAGAGGAGGCGTTAAAAGGGGAGATTTATGGGCGAGAAAGTGGAGGGGTGGGCAGGTCATAGAGTCATACAGCATGGAAACAGGCCCTTCAGCTTAACTTGCCCGCGCCGATCAACATGCCCCATCTACACTAGTCCCACCTGCCTAAATTTGACCGCTATCCCTCTAAACATATTCTATCCATGGACCTGTCGAAATGCTTTTTAAATGTTGTGATACACTGCCTCAACTATCTCGTCCTGGATCCACTACTTTGATTGGTCATAGGTCAAGGTATTTTTTTCACATAAGATAGACACAAAATGCTGAAGTAACTCAGTGGGACAGGCTTGGACCCGAAACATCACCCAATCCTTCTCTCCACAGATGCTGCCTGCCCCGCTGAGTTACTCCAACATTTTCGGTTTAAACCAACATCTGCAGTTCCTTCCTACATTTCTTTCACACAGCTAATAATTTTTTGATCTTCCTTTACAATCTGTGCGTGGTGTTCTTCTGTTTCGTGCGGCTTAAAATTGGCCGGCGGGGGCTTCAACATCGGGAGCCTCGATTGTCTCGGTGCAGCAGTTTGATTTGAAGCTGCACCGGGCGATGAAAGGCCCTGCGAACAGGCCAATTCAGCCCTTAGAAAGTGTCTGATACCCGCTTGAATCTTTCAAAAGCTACAATGTGATAAATAACACAAACAAATAAAACTGAAGTAAATAAAGGCAAACAGAAGTACCAACCTTGGAGGAGAGAGAGAGAGAGAGTTGGGAAAAACATACTAAATAACGTGAGTGACCTGAATGTGGGACTTACCTGCAAGCCAGCCAGGAAACCCGTTCGACCGGAGCCCTTAATGACCTGACCCATTTAAATCCGATACTCGTTTAAATCTTTCCTATCCACCAATCCATCCAATTAGTTCAAATGGTAATTGTACCCGCATCAGACAGCTTTAAGAAATTCTCCGTGAATACCTTCAGTAACACTCGGTCAATTGGTGACACATCATGTTAATATGATGTTAATAGAGACATTTAACAAGCGTTTAACAGTGACACCCCCACTGTCTCGATGAATGCAGAGATTTTAATAGATTTTTTTTCACCTAATTTCAATACCAGATTACAAAACATGGGGGGATTGTCCCCCACCTCTCAAAACATGGAGGGCACAAGTCCCTCCCCCCCCCCCGGGATTTCTGCCAATGACTCTATTGTTGCGCCACTGTGCGAAGAAAGGTCCCGTCCTGAAATGTCGTCTATTCATGTTCTCAAAAAATGCTGCTTTACCCACTAAGTTACTCCAGGACTTTGTTTTGTTTTAAACCAGCATCTGTAGTTCCTGGTATCTGCAAATGTTGGTATTGTCCTCTACAACTATTAGTAGCTTGGGATACAGTTGAGATGCTTGAGATACTGTTTTTCATAGCATGCCACAAATTTCATCCTTCCTAAAACTCTCAGTAACTGAAGCAGACACAGCCTGGAGGTGTGATTAGAAATGCGTGCAACAAAGGTAAAACAGTTAGAAATTAGAAATGCGTGCAACAAAGGTAAAACAATTATAATGGGTGACTTCAATCTACATATAGATTGGGTGAATCAAATTGGCAAGGGTGCTGAGGAAGAGGGTTTCTTGGAATGTATGCGGGATAGTTTTCTAAACCAACATGTAGAGGAACCAACGAGAGAGCAGGCTATTCTAGACTGGGTATTGAGTAATGAGGAAGGGTTAGTTAGCAATCTTGTTGTGCGTGGCCCCTTGGGCAAGAGTGACCATAATATGGTTGAGTTCTTCATTAGGATGGAGAGTGACATCGTTAATTCAGAAACAAGGGTCCTGAACTTAAAGAAAGGTAACTTTGAGGGTATGAGACGTGAATTGGCCAAGATAGATTGGCGATTGATTCTTAATGGGTTGACATTGGATATGCAATGGAAGGCATTTAAAGACTGCATGGATGAACTACAACAATTGTTCATCCCAGTTTGGCAAAAAAATAAATCAGGGAAGGTAGTGCATCCGTGGATAACAAGGGAAATCAGGGATAGTATCAAAACAAAAGATGAAGCGTACAAATTAGCCAGAAAAAGCAGCCTACCAGAGGACTGGCAGAAATTCAGAGACCAGCAGAGGAGGACAAAGGGCTTAATTAGGAAAGGGAAAATAGATTATGAAATAAAACTGGCAGGGAACATAAAAACTGACTGCAAAAGCTTTTATAGATATGTGAAGAGAAAAAGATTAGTTAAAACAAATGTAGGTCCCTTGCAGTCAGAAACGGGTGAATTGATCATGGGGAACAAGGACATGGCAGACCAATTGAATAACTACTTTGGTTCTGTCTTCACTAAGGAAGACATAAAAAATCTGCCGGAAATAGCAGGGGACCGGGGGTCAACTGAGATGGAGGAACTGAGTGAAATCCAGGTTAGCCGGGAAGTGGTGTTAGGTAAATTGAATGAATTAAAGGCCGATAAATCCCCAGGGCCAGAGAGTCTGCATCCCAGAGTACTTAAGGAAGTAGCCCCAGAAATAGTGGATGCATTAGTGATAATTTTTCAAAACTCTTTAGATTCTGGAGTAGTTCCTGAGGATTGGAGGGTAGCTAATGTAACACCACTTTTTAAAAAGGGAGGGAGAGAGAAAACGGGGAATTACAGACCAGTTGGTCTAACGTCGGTAGTGGAGAAACTGCTAGAATCAGTTATTAAAGATGGGATAGCAGCACATTTGGAAAGTGGTGAAATCATTGGACAAAGTCAGCATGGATTTATGAAGGGTAAATCATGTCTGACGAATCTTATAGAATTTTTCGAGGATGTAACTAGTAGAGTGGATAAGGGAGAACCAGTGGATGTGTTATATCTGGACTTTCAGAAGGCTTTCGACAAGGTCCCACATAAGAGATTAGTATACAAACTTAAAGCACACGCTATTGGGGGTTCAGTATTGATGTGGATAGAGAACTGGCTGGCAGACAGGAAGCAAAGAGTAGGAGTAAACGGGTCCTTTTCACAATGGCAGGCAGTGACTAGTGGGGTACCGCAAGGCTCAGTGCTGGGACCCCAGCTATTTACGATATATATTAATGATTTGGACGAGGGAATTGAATGCAACAACTCCAAGTTTGCGGATGACACAAAGCTGGGGGGCAGTGTTAGCTGTGAGGAGGATGCTAGGAGGCTGCAAGGTGACTTGGATAGGTTGGGTGAGTGGGCAAATGCATGGCAGATGCAGTATAATGTGGACAAATGTAAGAAACATAGAAACATAGAAAATAGGTGCAGGAGTAGGCCCTTCGGCCCTTCGAGCCTGCACCGCCATTCAATATGATCATGGCTGATCATGGGGAACAAGGTTATCCAAGGTTAAGTGAGGTTATCCACTTTGGTGGCAAAAACAGGAAAGTAGACTATTATCCGAATGGTGGCCGATTAGGAAAAGGGGAGATGCAACGAGACCTGGGTGTCATTGTACACCAGTCATTGAAAGTAGGCATGCATGTGCAGCAGGCAGTGAAGAAAGCAAATGGTATACTAGCATTCATAGCAAAAGGATTTGAGTATAGGAGAAGGGAGGTTCTATTGCAGTTGTACACGGTCTTGGCGAGATCACACCTGGAGTATTGTGTACCGTTTTGGTCTCCTAATCTGATGAAAGACATTCTTGCTATAGAGGGAGTACAGAGAAGGTTCACCAGACTGATTCTGGGATGTCAGGACTTTCATATGAAGAAAGACTGGATAGACTCGGCTTGTACACGCTAGAATTTAGAAGATTGAGGGGGGATCTTATCGAAACTTACAAAATTCCTAAGGGGTTGGACAGGCTAGATGCAGGAAGATTGTTCTCGATGTTGGGAAAGTCCAGAACATGGGATCACAGTTTAAGGATAAAGGGGAAATCTTTTAGGACTGAGATGAGAAAAACATTTTTTACACAGAGAGTGGTGAATCTCTGGAATTCTCAACCACAGAATGTAGTTGAGGCCAGTTCATTGGCTATATTTAAGAGGGAGTTAGATGTGGCCCTTGTGGCTAAAGGGATCAGGGGGTATGGAGAGAAAGCAGGGATGGGATACTGATTTGGATGATCAGCCTTGATCATATTGAATGGCGATGCAGGCTCGAAGGGCCGAATGGCCTACTCCTGCACCTATTTTCTATGTTTCTATGTAATAGGAGTAGAATTGGGCCATTCGGTCCATCGAGTCTTCTCCACCATGCAATCATGGCTGATCTCTGCCTCCTAATCTTATTTTCCTGCCTTCTCCCCATAAACCCTTGACACCCGTTCTAATCAAGAATTTGTCTATCACTGCCTTAAAAATATTCCCTGACTTGCCCTCTGTGGCAATGAGTTCCACAGATTAACTACCCTCTGAATGAAGAAGTATTTAACTCCTTGGCACTCACTCGCCAACAACCTCCTGCTGATGCCCAGTTTGATTTTGACTGTGTCTCTTAGGTCTAGACGTCATGTTAGCCTTGATGCAACATTGAGCAATCAGCTGAGATGAGAATGATTTACCTTGAAATCAAGATAATGGGACCCTGTGTGGATTCAAGAACCGCTGTTAAAATTAAAACTACGTAGTCAGTAGGCATTACGATAAGACAATAAAATCTCCACTGATCTGTAGTGGGTGAGGAGTCGGCCTACCCCACGACAGATGGGGGAGGAGTTGTTCATTTGATAACCGCAGGGAAAAAAGATCTCCTGTGGCGTTCTGTACTGCATCTTGGTGCAACCCGTCTGTTGCTGAAGGTACTCCTCATGTTGGCCGGTGTGGGCAAGTTGGGCTAAAGGGCCTGTTTCCATGCTGTATGATGCCATGACTCTGCGATAGAGTTATATCTGGCACAAAGGAAATGCTGATGGTTATTGGAGGCCAAATATCCAAGCCTCAAGTCAGAGTTGAATCGAGCACTCGCCTGGTTCGACACCAGCCAATAGGTCACTTTGTCATCTTAAGTGCCTCCCTCTGCATCTCCTCACCTCCTCTCCCCCCCCACCCACCCCCAGCACTCCTCCCCACCACTCCCCCCCACCCCTCCCACCAGTCCTCCCCACCCCACACCACCACCCATCAACCCCGCTGTCTGTTGCCATTATTATCTAAAAGGTTCATGGCAGTAAGCACCTGAGTACCATTATTATCTTCTCCAAGCAACTCACTTGATTTGGAAATGATGCCATGCTCCTTCATCACTGTGTCAATATCCTGGCCCTCACTAACTAGCAGCAGTGAGAGAGTACCTTAACCACATGGACTGGAGTGTGTCTGTTAATCATGGCTAAATTGGAGAGGCTAGGTCTTCAAAATGGGGTAAAAGCTTCAGGGCAGCTGAGAGATTTGGTCAGTTTGGAGTTGCTCTCTGCAGAGCTGGGACAAGCTGGGACAACCTGGGTGTCATGGTACACCAGTCATTGAAAGTAGGCATGCAGGTGCAGCAGGCAGTGAAGAAAGCGAATGGTATGTTAGCATTCATAGCAAAAGGATTTGAGTATAGGAGCAGGGAGGTTCTACTGCAGTTGTACAGGGTCTTGGTGAGACCACACCTGGAGTATTGCGTACAGTTTTGGTCTCCTAATCTGAGGAAAGACATTCTTGCCATAGAGGGAGTACAGAGAAGGTTCACCAGACTGATTCCTGGGATGTCAGGACTTTCATATGAAGAAAGACTGGATAGACTCGGCTTGTACTCGCTAGAATTTATAAGATTGAGGGGGGATCTTATAGAAACTTACAAAATTCTTAAGGGGTTGGACAGGCTAGATGCAGGAAGATTATTCCCGATGTTGGGGAAGTCCAGAATTAGGGGTCACAGTTTAAGGATAAGAGGGAAGTCTTTAAGGACCGAGATGAGAAAATCATTTTTTACACAGAGAGTGGTGAATCTGTGGAATTCTCTGCCACAGAAGGTAGTTGAGGCCAGTTCATTGGCTATATTTAAGAGGGAGTTAGATGTGGCCCTTGTGGCTAAAGGGATCAGGGGATATGGAGAGAAGGCAGGGATGGGATACTGAGTTGGATGATCAGCCATGATCATATCGAATGGCGGTGCAGGCTCGAAGGGCCATTCTCTATGTGGAGGACGCCTGCGCATGACTATAACGTGGGGAGACTGGTGCACAGACAGCCACCACACGGTCCTTGACAGATCTGGGTCAGGATCCAGTGGCATGGAGTGCAAGACGACCGGTGACCCTTTTCTGCTGCAGCCTTCATCCCCCTTCCCAGCCGTTGTGACGTTCCACTAAAGTCGGCCATCATCCTCTGCCTGTTCCACCGTTGAGGTCTTGGTTGGATTGCTCTTTGTCAGAGACCTCCCCCTCTACTTTACTGCCATGGGTGGCCCTTCCAGGAGCATAGCTCCAGACTGCATCGCTCTCAGGATCTCAGGACCACATATGATTCTCCACCACGACAAGGTGACAATCCACGGAGAAGTGGTATATACCCTAGGAAAGTGGTGTATACCCTTGGAAAGTACTCTGTCACTGCTGCAGGTAATGTCCACCATCACTTGCCCTCCCATTACACATTACTTGTGTAGTTAGGAACAGAATATAAATGCTGTCTTTGTCAGCGGTTCATATCCCATTAATGAATAATAATAAAATAATTCTGGGTGGTTATAATCTTCCATGGTTTTACAGTGTAATGTGATTCCCTTTCTCCAGTGCCCTTATCACCATAATTTTTAATTAAATGCTTCAATCGGTGATTATTTTTCATGATTATTTTAATTATGGGATTATTCCCGCTGCAAGACAACAGATGGCTTTATTAATGTGGTCCAAAACATTTAAAACAATATTGTACAACGGATACATAATTATTTAATGAAATTAATCACTGCCATAGCAAATGCAATTGACACACAGACAGTATTGACTTCAATCTGCAAATATAATATCCTGTGCAATGGCAAAAGCTATTTATATCCAACATTGCCTTCACAAAATCATTTCCACGCTGCCATTCACAGGCACTTCTACATTTAAAAGCCCACTGCATCTCCCGGTCCTGCTAACTATTTTACTTCCCTTTTCCAATCCCATGCTGATCTTTCTGTCCTGGGCTTCCTCTGTGGCCAGAGTGAGGCCACACGCAAACTGGAGGAACAGCACCTCGTATTCCGCTTGGGCAGCTTACAACCCAACGGTACAAATGTTGCATTCTCCAATTTTAGGTAAACACCTCCCTCCTTTCCCCTCCTTTCTTCCCTGTGCCCCGCTTGGATGTGCACCCATTTCACCCACAATCTCGTCCCCTTTTTCCCCTTCCACCCATACCCCTTAACCTGACCACATTTCACACTTCTTCACTCCTTATCTCTCAGCCTTTTGTCTTTTCATCTTTGGCTTTTGCCCACTCATCAGACAATCTAACCCCCCCCCCCCCCCCCATCTCTATTCACCTACCACTTGCATGGCTTTGTCCTGCCCCCACCTCTATTCCAGCTTTTTCTCTCTCCCTCCCCTCCCCACTACAATCAGTCTAAAGAAGGGTCCTGACCCAAAACATCTCCTATTCATGTCCATCAGAGATGCTGCCTGACCCGCTGAGTTTCTCCATCATTTTGTGTCTTTTGTTTTCTGCATTTAATTACTTACTAGACTAAGTGGGACCCGTTGGGTCCCATGTTCACATGGGAGGGCTGGTCCCCCGATACAGTATGGGTACTGTGGGCTGAAGGGACTGGTTAGTATGGACATTGTGGGCCAAATGGATTATTGAGATGGCAGCTCAGTCACTCAAGCCTGATGTGCTGGCAACTCACTAACGGCTGGTGGACTAACAGTTGACTCACGGCCATTCTTTGAAATTCCACTTCAAACAGGGTATAAGGCAACCAAATTCAAATGCAGTTTCCTACCATTTCAAGCAGGGTGCAAAGCCACTAAATTCAAGTGCAGTTTCTTACCACTTCAAGCAGGGTGCAAGGCCACCAAATTCAGGTGCAGTTTCCGACCACTTCAAGCAGGCTGCAAGGCCACCGAATTCAAGTGCAGTTTCATACCACTTCAAGCAGGGTGCAGGGCCACCAAACTCAAGTTCTGTTTCCTGCCATTTCAAGCAGGGTGCAGGGCCACCAAACTCAAGTTCTGTTTCCTGCCATTTCAAGCAGGGTGCAAGGCTACCAAATTCAAGTGCAGTTTCATGTCAATTCAAGCAGGGTGCAAGGCCACCAAATTCAAGTGCAGTTTCATGCCACTTCAAGCAGGGTGCAAGGCCACCAAATTCAAGTGCAGTTTCATGTCAATTCAAGCAGGGTGCAAGGCCACCAAATGCTAGTGCAGTTTCATGCCATTTCAAGCAGGGTGCAAGACAACCACATTCAAATGCAGTTTCATACCATTTCAATCTGGGTGAAACCACCATGAAACCACTATAAAACCACACAAAACACCACACTCACAGTTCAGTAGACATTCAGTGTGTTCAGTTGATTCACAGCTCAGACAGTCGTGAATCTCTCTCTCCCCCATCTTGCAGAGACTGAGCCACACTCACACTTACGGGTTTTATAATCCCTCCCCCTCCAACTGGAAGGGGCGTGGCCTTCATGGCATGATTGACAGAGGAGAGATTCTCAAAAAATGTTTTTAACACTAATACCACTTTTATTTTTAATTGATGGGAAGAATCCTCTGCACCTGATGAACTGAATAAGATGGTCAAAAATCACAGTTGTGGGTATAGTATTTTATCTAAAATCAATATTCGTGCAAACAGGAAGTTGTCAAGTTTCCACCAACAACAGCCATTTTTTTTTGTTGCTGTGCAGCCTTTCAAAGCAGTAACCACCACCAACAATAGACATTTTTTTTGCTGTGCAGCCTTTCAAAGCAGTTACCACCACCAACCACAACCATTTTATTTTGCAGTGCAGCCTTTTAAAAGTAGTTGCCACCACCAACAAAATCCATTTTTTTTACAGTGCAGCCTTTTAAAACAGATACCACCACCAACAGCCATTTATTTTCCAGTGCAGTCATTTAAAACAATTACCACCAGCACCACCAGCCATTTGTTTTTGCAGTGCCACCTTTCAAAGCAGATACCACCACCAACAATAGCCATTTGTTTTTTGCAATGCAGCCTTTCAAAGCATTTACCACCACCAACAACAGCCATGTTTTTCCAGTGCAGCCATTTAAAAGCGGTTACCGCCACCAACAACAGCCATTTTTTCCCCAGTGCAGCCATTTAAAAGCAGTTACCACCACCAACAGCCATTTTATTTGCAGTGCAGCCTTTCAAAGTAGTTACCACCACAACAACAGCCATTTTTTTGCAAGCATTTTAGAACCAATAGACACTTTTTGCAAGCTTTAAAACCGAGACACTTTCTGCAAGCATTTTAAATCCAAAAGAAAATTTCTGCAAGCATTTTAGAACCAATAGAGACACTTTATGGAACCATTTTAGAACCAATAGAGACTTTTTGCAAGCATTTTAGAACCAAAAGAGATACTTTTTGCAAGCATTTTAGAACCAATACACACTGTTTGCAAGCATTTTAGGACCAACAGACACTTTTTGCAAGCATGTTAGAACCAATAGAGACACATTTTGGAAGCATTTTAGAACCAATAGAGACACTTTTTGCAAGCATGTTAGAACCAATAGACACTTTTAAAGCAGTTACCACCACCAACAACAGCCATTTTTTGCAGTGCAGCCTTTCAAAGCAGTTACCACCACCAACAACAGCCATTTTTGCAGTGCAGCCTTTCAAAGCATTTACCACCACCAACTGCCGTTTTTTTTTGTTGCTGTGCAGCCTTTCAAAGCAGTTACTTCCGCCAACAAAAGCCATTTTTTTTTCTAATGCAGCCTTTCAAAGCAGATACCACCACCAACAACAGCCATTTATTTTCCAGTGCAGCTATTTAAAAGCAGTTACCACCACCAACAACAGCCAATATTTTTTGCAGCGCAGCCATTTAAAAGCGGTTACCACCACCAACAACAGCCATGTTTTTTGCAGTGCAGCCTTTCAAAGCAGTTACCACCACAACAACAGCCAATAAACACTTTTTGCAAGCATTTTAGAACCAATAGAGACACTTTTTGCAAGAACCACATTAAGGGCACTCACAGTTGAGTAGACATGTGTTCAGTGTTATTCACAGCTCAGAGAGACATGACCCTCAGGCTTTCTCCATCTTGCAGAGACTGAGTGAGGCACACCACTTCCGGGTTTTATAGTCCCTCCCCCTCCCACCAGCAGGGGCAGCAGAGTGAATGGCAATTAAAAAAAAAAATTAATATCTCTCAGATTTTTCATCGATGGGAAAAATCCTCCAGTCCTGAAAGGCAGAGGGGGGCTCTGAGTGAGGTGGCCAAAGATGACGGCCGTAGGTGGTGGCGTTCTCTCGGAAATCGCAGCACAGTGGGCCAAAATTCATTTTGTTAACACAAACTTGTTAACACAAACTTGTTAAAAAGGCGAGGCAAACAATTGGGCTGCAGCCACCCGACAACCAAAATTCATTTTGTGAACACAAACTTGTTAAAAAGGCGAGGCAAACAATTGGGCTGCAGCCACCCGACAACCAAAATTCATTTTGTGAACACAAACTTTTTAAAAAGGGCTGCAGCCACTTTACAGCTGCATCGAGGGGACTCACCGTGGAGTAGACGTGCCTTCAGTGTTATTTGCAGCTCAGTGAGCCGTGACCCTCTTGCTTCCTGGGTCTGGCAGAGACTGAGTGAGGCACGACACTTCCTGGTTTTATAGTCCCTCCCCCTGCCACCAGCGAGGGCAGCAGAGAGAATGGGGAATTTTGTAAAAACATTAATATATCTCTCATTTTTCATCGACGGAAAAAAATCCTCCGCACTCATACGGCGGAGGGGGGCTCTGAGCGAGGTGGCCAAAAATAATGGCCGTAGGTGGCGGCGTTCTCTCGGAAATCGCAGCACAGTCGGGTCAAAAGCGGTCAAGATCAGAGATTTAGTAATATAGATAGATTGGATCATAAGTTCATCAGTGATTGGAGCAGAATTATGCCATTCAGCCCATCAATGGTTTAGTTTAGGTTAAGCGGTCACGGTGGCGCAGCTGTAGAGTTGCTGCCTTACAGTCAATGCAGCGCTGGAGACCCGGGTTCGATCCCGACTATGGGTGCTGTCTGTACGGAGTTTGTACGTTCTCCCCGTGATCTGCGTGGGTTTTCTCTGAGATCTTCGGTCTCCTCCCACAACCCAAAGACGTACAGGTTTGTAAGTTAATTAGCTTGGTAAATGTAAAAATTGTCACTAGTGCGTTTAGGATCGTGTTAATGTGCGGGGATCGCTGGTCAGCGTGGACCTGGTGGGCCGAAGGGCCTGTTTCCGTGCTGAATCTCTAAACTAAACCAGAGATGCAGCATGGGAACAGGCCGTTGGTGCCACTGAGTCCAAATAGTCCAATGATCACCTGTTTACACCAAAGATCTTATAGCGGAGGATCTTTGGTTTACACTAGTTCCGCTATCCCAATTTCTCAACTACTCCCTACACTCTAGGGGTAATTTACACCACACACCAAAGACCTACAGGTTTGTCGGTTGATTAGCTCTGGTTAAATTGTAAATTGTCCCTAATGTGTAGGGTAGTGTTAATGCACAGGGATTGCTGGTCGGCACAGATTCATTTGTACGTTCTCCCCGTGATCGCGTGGGTTTTCCATGGTCTCATCCCACACCCCTAAGACGTACAGGATTGTAGGTTAATTGGCTTGGTATAAGTGTAAATTGTCCCTAGTTTGTGTCGGACAGTGTTAGTGCATGGGGATCCCTGGTCGGTGGACTGATGGGCCGAAGGACCTTCAGTGAAAAGTTTTTTTGTTGCGTGCTAACCCGTCAGCAGAAAGACTATACAGGCACATGATCAAAATCAAACTGTCCACAGGGTAAAGTCAATAATGTGCAGTAAAGTCTGATTAAAGATTAAGCCTGAAGAAGGGTTTCGGCCCGAAACGTTGCCCATTTCCTTCGCTCCATAGATGCTGCTGCACCCGCTGAGTTTCTCCAGCATTTTTGTGTACCTCTGATTAAAGATAGTCTGAGGGTCTCCAATGGGGTAAATGGGAGGTCAGGACCACTTTCCAGTTGGTGATAGGATAGATTCCCATCTCTCAACTGATTTGCTGGTGTCCTCATTATAAAGCTCTATCCGTCTAGGTTTCATATCCAGTTTGGAGTACACCTACCTCAGCATTTGCATGTTCAGCTGTGTAAATCAATGCCGGCAGTGTGCCCACTGTACTATGAGCAAAACACAAAGTGCTGGAGGATCTCAGCTGGTCAAGCAGCATCTGTGGAGGGAATAGAGAGATGACGTTTCGCATTGGGACACATAGTCGAGCACTTCGTGTTTTGCTCAAGATTCCAACATCTGCCGTTCATTGTGTCTCCATTATTCCCTGATAATGGGAACTTAATCCTGAAGAATTCTTCCAACTATTAGTTAAGTTTAGTTTAGATTATAGATACAACATGGAAACAGCCCCTTCATCTCACTGAGTCCGCGCTGACCAGCGATTCCTGTGCACTAGCACTATCCTACACGTTAGGGACATCATACAATTTTTACCAAAGCCATTTAACCTACAAACCTGTACGTCTTTAGAGTCAAGGAGAGAACCAGAGCACCCGGAGAAACCCACACAGTCACTGGAAGAAGGTACAAACTCTGTACAGACAGCATCTGTAGTCAGGATCGAACCTGGGTCTCTGGCGCTGTAAGGCAGTAACTCTGCCTTATTGTCTCTGCCGCTGAGCCCACGGTAGGAACTGAAAATGTGTTGATAAATCATCAGATTCAGACTAGAGTTTGATTCACTAGGTATTTTATTTATTAATAAGGCACATACACTCACGTATCCCCGAATATCCCCGAACCCACTGATATTGTCTCCTTACTGAATGAATCCCATCATCAAGAAATTGAAAAATGTATAAAAAACTGTAAAACTGGAAATCTGACACAAAAATACCGGAAATGATGAGTCATAGTACGTAGTTAGCATACTAGGGCAAACGCTAGTCCAATTTGCTCATGTTTGGCCCAAATCCTTCAAAACCTTTGGAGTTCAGGAATTAATGCATAAGGTTTCGCTCTGAGAACCCTTTTATCATTCAGCCACGAAAGGGAGCTGAGTGATAGATTTAGTTTAGCTTAGAGATACAGCATGGAAACAGGCATTCGGCCCACAAACCAGTGATCCCCGCACACTAACACCATCCTACACATACCAGGGCCAATTTACACTTATGCCAAGCCAATTAACCTACAAACCTGTACACCAGGAAACATGTTCCCGATGTTGGGTGAGTCCAGAACCAGGGGCTACAGTTTAAGAATAAGGGGTAGGACATTTAGAACGGAGATGAGGAAACACTTTTTCACACAGGGAGTTGTGAGTCTGTGGAATTCTCTGCCTCAGAGGGTGGTGGAGGCCGGTTCTCTGGATACTTTCAAGAGAGGGCTCTTAAAGATAGTGGAGTGTGACCATTCAATGTGATCATGGCTGATCATCCACAATCAGTACCCCGTTCCTACCTTCTCCCCATATCCCCTGACTCCGCTATCTTTAAGAGCCCTATCTAGTTCTCTCTTGAAAATATCCCCCAACATCGGGAACATGTTTTTAAAAAAATAGACAATAAACAAGAAACAATAGGTGCAGGAGTAGGCCATTTGACCCTTTGAGCCAGCACCGCCATTCAATGTGATCATGGCTGATCATCCTCAATCAGTACCCCGTTCCTGCCTTCTCCCCCATATCCCCTGACTCCGCTATTTTTAAGAGCCCTATCTAGCTCCCTATTGAAAGCATCCAGAGAACCGGCCTCCACCGCCCTCTGAGGCAGAGAATTGCAGACTCACCACCCTCTGTGAGTCATGTGGACTCACTGTGATCAAGGCTAAACTTTCTAGGATTTAATGAAAAGAAGACAGAGGTGATTTTGTTTGATCCCAATGGCTGCCGTGAACCTCCATTTGTTGATTTAGGTCCATTGTCACGGTACGTGAAGCCAACAGTTTTGAATCTGGGTTTTAGGATGGACAGTGACTTTAAATTAGATCGCCAAATAGACGTGGTGGTTAAGTCCAGCTTCTTTCACTTAAGGAAGCTGGCAAAGGTGAAACCCATTCTCGAGCGGCAGCATTTTGAGACAGTAATCCATGCCTTTATTACATCTAGGCTGGATTACTGTAACGCACTCTATTTTGGAGTTGCTCGATCTTCACTGGCTCGTCTCCAGTTGGTTCAGAATGCTGCTGCTCGCCTTTTAACTGGAACTCGAAAGAGGGAGCACATAACACCAGTTCTGGCCTCCCTCCACTGGCTCCCGGTGCACTCTCAAGTTCATTTTAAAATTCTGTTATTTGTTTTTAAATCTCTGAATGGGCTCGCCCCGCCTTACCTCTCTGAGCTGCTCCACCCATACGCTCCTGCCCGGTCCCTCAGGTCAGCTGATCAGCTGCTCCTGGAGGTACCGAGGTCTAAGCGGAAGCTCAGAGCCTTCTCTGTTGCTGCTCCGGCACTCTGGAACGCTCTGCCGTTGCACGTCAGACAGGCCCCCTCACTGTCCATCTTCAAATCCAGTATTAAAACACATTTATACTCCCTGGATTTTGACCATGCATGAGACTTTGCTCCTGCTTGTAGTGTTTTTAATATTTCTTTATTTTGAATATCTTTACTTACTCCATCTTTTAACTGTTATTATTGGTGTGTATTAACTTTTTTGTCAATGATTAGTGATGTACAGCACTTTGTTGCAACTATGTTTGTTTTTAAAGTGCTCTATAAATAAAATTATTATTATTATTATTATTATCTACATTCGGTATGTCTTTGGAGTGTGGGAGGAAACCGGAGATCCCAGAGAAAACACATGCAGGTCACGGGAGAAAAGTACAAACTCCGTACAGACAGCACCCGTAGTCAGGATCGAACCTGGGTTTCTGGTGCTGTAAGGCAGCAACTCTACTGCTGTGCCACAGTTTACTTACTTGGTTTACAGAAGATTAAGTAATGATGGAACTGAAATGCTGCAGATGATTGATGTGCCAGGTGGAAATATATTTTTCTGATGGAGCATTCAGAAGCAAACATTTGACTTTGTGGGAGAGAAATGCACTCAGATCCAGGGAAAGATACCACTGTAATTTTCTACCATCCTCTCCCTGAAGTCTGGAATATCAAATGAAACCTTCAAAATTGAGATGGATAAATGGTCTGTGGAACTAAGGTGGGCATGAGGATGAGGGCCAGCCAAGATTGAACTTATTGGTGGATTAAGGAGACATCAAAGACTGCAGATGCTGCAGTCTGTGGCAAAAAAAAAAACCTGTCAGAGGATGTACAAGGAACTGCAGATGCTGGTTTATAAAAAAAGGCTCCAAGCGCTGGAGTAACTTAGTGGTTCAGGCAGCATCTCTGGAGAACATGGATTGTATATATTACCGGTTGGTACTGAAGAAGGGTCCCGACCTGAAAGGTCAGCTATCAATGTTCTCCAGAGATGCTGTCTGACCTGCTGAGTTATTCCAGCACTTTATGTCTTTTAACGTGTTGGCAGTACAGGTAGTAACAGCGGAGGGAAATGGACGGTCGACGCATTTACTTCCCAATAGAGATGCTGCCTGACCCACGGAATTGCCCCAGTACTTTATGTCTCTTAATGTGTTGGAGGAACTCAGCAGGTCAGGTCGCATATGTGTTGGGAAATGGACTGTCGATGTACTCACTTCACTCCAGAGATGCTGCCTGACCCACGGAGTTGCTCCAATACAAATGTTTTTTGTTTGTGGATTAGGGAGGTGGGTCAATAGGCAGCTTCCCGTTCTGCGGGAATGTCTGGAATTGGCACTTGTTTTATTTAGACCCAAGTCTCGTTACTGTCTCTCCTTGGTTTCTATTTTATTTCTGGCTGACAAATACAGAATGGCAGTGAAAGCCTCCAGCGTCCTTCCTAGTCTGAAGACTTCCATGATGCCAGTCCTTGCCCCAGGTGTGACAGCTGTGTGGCTTTGAACACTCGTCCCCTCATCCACAGTGATCAACTGGCAGGGCATCATAAAAGTCAACCTTACAAAAGTCCTCAACATTGTTGGAAATGTGTTTTTATTTGTAATGTTTGTTGTTGTTTTGAAATGTAGGAAAGGTTTAGATTCTAACTTTAGAAGAATATGGGCCTTTTGTAAATTGTATAAAAATCAAAAAATTCTGGACGGATATTTTTAGAATAATTTCTGAAGTTGTTAATACCCAAGTGGATCCCGACTCAAAACTAATAATATTAGGAATATCAGAACAAAGCCTAAAACTTACAACAAACCAAAGAAACTTCCTTGATTATAGTATAATAACTGGGAAAAAATTAATATTAAAATTTTGGAAAAGTCCAAACAACCCCCACAATCAAAATGTGGATTATGGAGATGTCGGAGACCTTACATTTGGAAAGAACTAGACTTGTCTTAATTGACAAACAAGAATTATTTGCTAGAATATGGTCTCCATTTATTGACTTTTTGAAAGGGTAAATTGGTCCAGCACGGCAGTCTGACTGAAGCCTGAACCCAGGATTAGATGAATAGTTATGTTTTATAATCTACGGTCCTATCTCCAAAGTTGTATTATTGGTAATTTATTCTATTCTTTTTAATTGTGTTTTTCTCTCTTCTTTCTCACTATCTATAAAAAAATAATAAACAAATAGAAGCAGAGTTAATATATAATTGATTAATGAGGATCCCTATTACTCTGATAGCTGGAATCCCATCTATTAACAATATGTAATTGATATACTAAATATGTTTTGATTATGATATGTACATGCTTCTAATAAAAATATTATTAAAAAAAAAAAAAAGGATATGGGCCAAACGCAGGCGTGTGGGACTAATGTCGATGGGGCATCTTGGTCGGTGTGGGCAAGTTGAGCCAAATAACCTGTTTCCATGTTGAATGACTCTACCTCAGCATACTAGTGCGTATGACAATAAACTCGACTTGACTTGACTATTTTCCCGGCTGACTGAAGGATTTTATTATGCAGAGAGGCATGGTGGTGCAGCAGTGGAGTTGCTGCCTTTACAATGCTTGCAGTGCGGAGACCTGGGTTCGATCCCAACCACGGGTGCTGTCTGTATGGAGCTTGTACATTCTCCCCGTGACTGTGTGGGGTCCTCTTCGGTTTCCTCCCACACTCTAAACATGTAGGTTAATTGGCTTGGTATAAATGTAAATTGTCCCTAATGTGTGTGGGATAGTGTTAATGTGTGGGGATCGCTGGTCGGCGTGGACTCGGTGGGCCAAAATGCCGTTTCCGCACTGTACCTACAAAAATAAACTAAATTAAACTAAACTAAATGCTGGCTTTGTCTGAACTTTGAAGTAATTCAGTGTCATGAGACTCTCTGAATCATTAAGCGAGATGGAGTGGAGCTCTGTTTAAATGGTAATCACTCTTCTCTCATTGCACGACATGAAGTTCTCACTTCAGCATGTCATGTCACTAATGGCAAAGACTATAATTAGAAAGTAAGACGTGGGGGTGAATTACAGGCTCCACATATTATTGTGAGCAAGAAATAGGCAAATCGCCAGAGCATACTAAAGGTTTTCCTTCCCCTGTGCAATTTTTAATTAGGAGCTAATAATGTTTAGTTTAGTGTAGAGATACTGCGCGGAACAAGGTCCTTCGGCCCACCATGTCCGCACCAACCAGCAATCCCTGCACATTAACACTACCCTACGCACACTAGGGACAATTTACATTTATACCAAATCAATGAACCTACAAACCTGTACGGCTTTGGAGTGTGGGAGGAAATCGAAGATAGAAACATAGAAACAAGAAATTAGGTGCAGGAGTAGGCCATTCGGCCCTTCGAGCCTGCACTGCCATTCAATATGATCATGGCTGATCATCCAACTCAGTATCCCTACCTGCCTTCTCTCCATACCCTCTGATCCCCTTAGCCACAAGGGCCACATGTAACTCCCTCTTAAATATAGCCAATGAACTGGCCTCGACTACCCTCTGGCAGAGAGTTCCAGAGATTCACCACTCTCTGTGTGAAAAAAGTTCTTCTCATCTCGGTTTTAAAGGATTTCCCCCTTATCCTTAAGCTGTGACCCCTTGTCCTGGACTTCCCCAACATCGGGAGCGATCTTCCTGCATCTAGCCTGTCCAACCCCTTAAGAATTTTATAAGTTTCTATAAGATCCCCTCTCAATCTCCTAAATTCTAGAGAGTATAAACCAAGTCTATCCAGTCTTTCTTCATAAGACAGTCCTGACATCCCAGGAATCAGTCTGGTGAACCTTCTCTGCACTCCCTCTATGGCAATAATGTCCTTCCTCAGATTTGGAGACCAAAACTGTACGCAATACTCCAGGTGTGGTCTCACCAAGACCCTGTACAACTGCAGTAGAACCTCCCTGCTCCTATACTCAAATCCTTTTGCTATGAAAGCTAACATACCATTCGCTTTCTTCACTGCCTGCTGCACCTGCATGCCTACTTTCAATGTCTGAAGAAGGGTTTCGGCCTGAAACGTCGCCTATTTCCTTCGCTCCATAGATGCTGCTGCACCCGCTGAGTTTCCCCAGCAATTTTGTGTACCTTTGCCTACTTTCAATCACTGGCGTACCATGACACCCAGGTCTCGCTGCATCTCCCCTTTTCCTAGTCGGCCACCATTTAGATAATAGATCTCGGAGAAAACCCACGCCATCACAGGGAGAACGTACAAACTTCATACAGACAAGCACCCGTTGTCGGGATTGAACCCGGGGCACTGGCATTGTAAGCACAGCAAGACAGCCACTCTACCGCTATGCTACCATGCCGCATTTGTAAAACCCACACTAGCAATTTGTGAAGCAGATTTCATGCTGTCACTTGATTAGTTTAATTTATAGTCACGTGTACTGAGGTACAGTGGAAAGCTTTTGTTGCGTGATAAAGAGCAAAGATCCTATAGCGAGCAAGATAGATCACTTGACAAAAAAGACGTAGTACGGTCATGGGCAGATTCATGGGTAATTTTAGGCCCCATTTCCGTAACTGGCTTCCGTCTCCGCACCAAAGATCCCGTAGCGGAGCAAAGATAACTAGTGCGGAGACGGAAGCCGGTTACGGAAATATACTCGTAAAAATAAAAGTTAGTTGGTAAAAATTTTCTCCTCATTTTCAGAATTTAAATTTATTAACACAAACTGTTCCCCCGCAATGTTGATTACACTGCGAGTCGTGTTGGGTCGGGTTATGGAAATGGATGAAAAAAAGGCCCACATTGCGTACTACACGTCAGCCCATTGCATTTAGCAGGAGTGATCCATCTTGCACCGCTATAGGATCTTTGGTAACCAGTCAGCAGAAAGACAACACGATTGCAATCAAGCCATCAACAGGGCTTTCAGCCCACCAAGTCCACTCCAACCATTGAACACCCGTTCGCACTGGCTCAATTTTATCCCACTTTCCCATCCACTCCCGACACAATGAGTGCAATTTATAGGTCAATAAACCTACAAACTTGCACATCTTTGGAATGTGGGATAAAACTGGAGCACCAGGAGGAAACCCATGCAGCCACCGTGCAAACGTGCAAACTTCACAGAGACAGTACGCAAGATCAGGATGGAATCCATGTCTCTGGCTCTGTGGGGCAGCAGCTCTACCAGCTGCACCACTGTGCTACCTGGCCTTTGGTGATATCGCTTCCCTTCTTGCGGCTTTATCACAGGCATCACAAAAGCAGCTTAAGTTCTTTCAGGCTGTGTTTGCCTTGACATCAGTCGCTGGGCGGGTGAACCCAATATCGGGTCGCGGGAGATGTTGCGCAGGTTGATCAGAACTAGGTATATGTCTGATCCTGCTCTGTGGGATCATTCCATCAATTGTTTGGCACTCCTGACGGCACGTTCAGCCAGCCCGTTTGTCTGTGGGTATTCGGGGCTGTTGTGATATGACAAAAACCCCAGTGTGTAGCAAAGTCTCTGAAGTACTGGCTGGTAAATTGACTGCCATTTTCAGACAATAGCTGATACGGAGACCCGTGAACAGAAAAATGGTGTGTCAGCTTTTGGACTACCCCTGCAGAGGTGGGACTACTGAGCAGATCGATTTCAAACCATCCGGAATACGAGTCGACTAGAACCAGGTATTGTTGGCCATGCCACTCAAATATGTCAGTTGCCAACAGGGACCATGGGAGGTCAGGAACCTGGTGTGAGAGAAGTGGCTGCTTCTGTTGGTGTGGTGTCAAATTGTTGCACACTGCACAGGACTTTATTTTCTCACGAATATAATCAGCCATGCCAGGCCAGAAGAACATTTTCGCTCGCAGGTTAGTTGCCTCCGCACCAGGGTGCCCCGCATGGACGGTATTAAAGTACTTGCTGTGCAAGGAGGCAGGAATTACAGTTTTGCGGCCCTTTACGATAATGTCCTCTTGTAGTACTAGTTCATCACGAATTGCAAAGAAGGGCCGGATTGGGAGTGGTAATCTGTATTGCTTATCTGGCCACCCGCGTTTATTGATGGAGGAGAGCGATCGTAAGGTATCGTCAGCGGCAGTTTGGGCAACCAGGTCCTCCAAGCAGGACGAAGAAACATAGGAGACCGTCATGACAAGGAAACTGTCTTCAGTCGTGGATGATTTCTCGCAGGTCTTCCGTGGAGCACATGACAGGGTGTCAGCCAGGTGTATATCCCTGCCACGTTTGTAGGTTAGAACAATGTCATACTCTGTAGCTGTAGCAACATATGTTGGAGGCGTCCTGGAGGGGCATGTATAGGCTTGTTCAGAATGTTGATTAGGGGTTGATGGTCAGTCTCAATCGTGACCGTTTTCCCGAAGATAAAGTCATTAAACTTCCTGCAAGCAAAAACAACCGCTAGCAACTCTTTTTCAATCTGGGCGTAGCGTTGTTACGTGTCGGTCATGGTGCAAGAAGCATAGGCAACAGGCCTGTTGCCGTCACCGTTATCTTGGAGGCAAGCTGCTCCTAAACTGTACTGCGAGGCATCACAGGTCAGTGTGACAGGTAGTCTAACATCAAATTAGGTGAGGGTGGGGGCACAAGACATTTGTTGTTTAAGAGTGTCGAACGCCCTCTGCTGACATTCATGCCAGGACCAAACAGTGTCTTTGTGGGTTAGCTGGCGCAGTGGGGTCGATAGTTCACTGAAATTTGGAATGAATTGCCCCAAGTAGTTTACCATGCCAAGGAATCTCCGCAGGCTGAGCATGTCTGTGGGTGCTGGTAACTCGTTGATTGCAATGGTCTTTGATAGATCAGGTTTGAGGCCGTTACTGGTGAACACATGACCTATGTAGTTCACCTCGCCCACTCTGAATTTGCACTTTAGGGGGTTTAACTTGAGGTTGATCTCTTTAGCGTGGTCCAGAACTTTCTTTAAGTTTGCGTCGTGTTCTTGGACTATTTGTCCAGCAACAAGAATGTCATCAACAATGATGGAGCATGATTATCCTGCAAATAGTTGTTCCATGGTGCGCTGAAATACTTCACTTGCCGAGTTTATGCCGAATGGCATACACAGGAATTTGTAACGTCCAAAGGGTGTGCTGAAAGTGGTTAGCTTGGAAAAGTTGTGATCCAAGGAAATCTGGCATCTAGAACTGAGAATACGGTTGCCTTGCCTATCTGCGCAGCAACATCTTCCACTGTGCGCATGGGATAGTGTGTTCATTTGATGGCAGTGTTTAAATCTTTAGGATTGATGCAAATCCGTATTTCTTCCTTATTCTTTTTCGTTGATACTACCATGGTTGAGACCCAATCGGATGGGTCAACAACAGGGGCAATCACACCCAGACTACCATTCTGTCGAGTTCATTTTGTATGCGATCCCCTACTTTGTAATGCATGGGGAATCCGCTGTGCAGGACGGACAACTGGTAGGACCTCAGAGTGGGTTGTGATTGTGTACTTGATGGGAAGCTTGCCCAGCTTGTTTCCGTATTGTGCCAGGATCTGTTGAGTAAAGCCACATGTTGCTGACAGTTGATGAACTGCCGTACCGAAGTTGACCAGACCTAAGTCGTTACAGGCATCAATGCCTAGCCGAGAAGTCACTTTTTCTCAGACAATAAAGAAGCTCAGATTGTAGACACGTGACTCCAGATGGCACTGTAACTCAACTCTTCCAACAGGGAGCATTCCACATCCTCCAAATGGAAGTAAAGTGGCTGCGGTCTGATTGAAGATCTCATTTTTTCGAATTCTGTTGAGCTCAGATAAGGACAGAACATTGCAACGAGCTCCAGTGTCATGTTTAGCAATAACACAATGCAGGTGCACTGATTGCTTTGTCTGTAGTCTGTTCCCACGTGAGCGGCAGCAGCGGATGAAATGGTTTCTGCGTTTGCAGTAGGGGCAAAGTTTTCCATAAGCCGGGCATTGTTCGCAAATGCCTACATGCGAACCTCCACAGTTCACACAATTACTAATGAATCCGACACCAGATCTACCGGGCACTTGTGAAGGCTGGCCCCTGGCATGTTAAAATGTGCCGGCAACAAGTACATCATAGGCAGAGTGGGGACCCGGCCCCAGAGATTTTGTGCGAGAGTCTGTCATCTCTGCAACACGACAGCAATTCTCAGCCCTTTCCAGAGTGAGATCTGCATCACGAATAAGTTCATCACGCACCTTGTCATTGAGAATACCATAGACCAGCCTGTCACGTATAAGACTATCACATATCTTTTCAAACTCACATCGGCTGGTGATGTGCTTTAACGAACTGATATAGAGTTCAACAGGCTCACCTTGCCTTTGGCTGCGCGAAAATAATCTGTTTCGCCCCATTACGAGATTAGTGCGTAGCTCACACTTTGGAAAAGGAAAGACTAGGATTCACGAACCTGCCTTCATCAGGTTGGAGGTGGAGAGAGTCAGAAACTTGACATTCCTGGCTCTGCATATCTCTGATGGTCTGGCGTGGACCCAGCACACTCATGCAATCATAAAGAAAGCCCACCAACACTACTTACTGAGAAGATTGGGGAGATTCGAAATGTAAATGAATTCTCTCTTGAACGTCTACAGATGTACAGTAGAGATCATATTGACTGGTTGCATCACGGCCTGGTTCGGTTACTTGAACGCCCGGGAATGAAGATGATTGCAAAAAGTGGTGAACACTGCCCAGTCCATCACCGGCTATGACCTCCCCACCATCAAAGGGATCTACAAGAGTTGCTGCCTCAAAAAGGCAGCCAGCATCATCAGAGACCCACACCACCCTGGCCACACACACTTGCCATCGGGATGAAGATATAGGAGCTACCACTACAACCTCCAAATAAACTCCAAACTACATCGGCATTATTTTTGTCTTTGCACTATAATTGTTTCTTTATTTACTTGTTTGTTTTTTCATATATACACTATAATTTTTGTTGTTGTTTATTAGGGGTTTTCCAGAGTATTATGTCTGAAGAAGGGTTTCGGCCCGAAACGTTGCCTATTTCCTTCGCTCCATAGATGCTGCTGCACCCGCTGAGTTTCTCCAGCTTTTTTGTCTACCTTCAATTTTCCAGCATCTGCAGTTCCTTCTTAAACAACATGTTTACATATCTGTCGTGCTGCTGCGTAAGAATTTCATTGTTCTGTTTCGGGACATATGTCAATAAAACACTCTTGACTCTTGATGCTTTAATTGCACAACTAATCCACCGTATTCAGAACCAATAATCTATTATTTTTGTACACAAATGATTTGTACACAAACTAAGGGATTCTATTCATTGGAGCGCAGGAGGATGAGTGGTGATCTTATAGAGGTGTGTAAAATCAGAAGAGGAGTTGATCAGGTAGATGCATAGAGTCTCTTGCCCAGAGTAGATTAATCGAGAACCAGAGGACAGGTTTAAGGTGAAGGGGAAAAGATTTAAGAGGTAACTTTTTCACACAAAGTGTGGTGGGTGTATGGAACAAGCTGCCAGACACAGTAGTTGAGGCAGGGACTATTGCAACGTTTTAAGAAACAGTTATACAGGTACATGGATAGGACAGGTTCAGAGGCATATGGGCCAGGTGATGATGGGCATGTTGGTCAGTGTGGGCAAGTTGGGCCGAAGGGCCTGTTTCCATGCTGAATGACTCGATGACTCTATTGAATGCATGTGATATTTTATTTACTTCAAGTGGCATCTGTGAGGGAGATAGACAGATTTCAGGTCAGGGCCCTTCCCCAAACATGTCAATTTCCCTCACAGATGCTGCCTGACCCATTGATTTCATCCAGCAGTTTTTGTTTTTCTCAAGATTCCAGCATCTGCAGTCTCTTGTGTCTCCATTCTATTAACATCACTGTTTGTTTGAAACGCCCTATTTGGCAACCCTCATTAACGCAGGCTGATTTATTTGAAAGTAATTATTGAGCAATGCTCAGCAAATTTTTCAGTTATGAACTGTTTATTCTGCTGCATTAATGAATCCAAACGTTTTGCACAAGATGCAATTACACCAGCTTGACCTTTGTTCATTAGAAAACACATTAGTTTGACACAGGTATTATACTGAGAAAATAGCTTTGAATGGAGGTTCATATGTGCCATTAGTGAGGCATAAGCTCGGGCCAAATTCAACAATAGCAGTTAAATATTCTGCAGTGTTCAGCGTTCTGTGTGGGCGGCATGGTGGCACAGCGGTAGAGTTGCTGCCTTACAGCACCATAGACCAGGTTAGATCCTGACTAAGGGTGCTGTCTGTATGGAGTTAGAATGTTCTCCCTGTGACCACGTGGGTTTTCAACTGGTGCTCCGGTTTATCGATGACAATAGACAATTGACAATATGACAATAGGTGCAGGAGTAGGTCATTCGGCACTTTGAGCCAGCACTGCCATTCATAGTGATCATGGCTGATCATCCACAATCAGTACCCTGTTCCTGCCTTCTCCCCATATACAGTGGCTTGCAAAAGTATTCATACCCCTTGAACTTTTCCACATTTTGTCACTTTACAACCATAAATGTAAATGTATTTTATTGGGATTTTATGTGATAGACCAACACAAAGTGGTGCATAATTGTGAAGTGGAAGGAAAATGATACATGGTTTTCAAATTTTTTTACGAATAAAAAACTGAAAAGTGTGGCGTGCAAAAGTATTCAGCCCCCGAGTCAATACTTTGTAGAACCACCTTTCGCTACAATTACAGCTGCAAGTCTTTTGGGGTATGTCTCTACCAGCTTTGCACATCTAGAGACTGAAATTTTTGACTATTCTTCTTTGCAAAATAGCTCAAGCTCAGTCAGATTGGATGGAGAGCGTCTGTGAACAGCAATTTTCAAGTCTTGCCAGAGATTCTCAATTGGATTTAGGTCTGGACTTTGACTGGGCCATTCTAACACATGAATATGCTTTGATCTAAACCATTCCATTGTAGCTCTGGCTGTATGTTTAGGGTCGTTGTCCTGCTGGAAGGTGAACCTCCGCCCCTGTCTCAAGTCTTTTGCAGACTCTAACAGGTTTTCTTCCAAGATTGCCCTGTATTTGGCTCCATCCATCTTCCCATCAACTCTGACCAGCTTCCCTGTCCCTGCTGAAGAAAAGCATCCCCACAGCATGATGCTGCCACCACCATGTTTCACAGTGGGGATGGTGTGTTCAGGGTGATGTGCAGTGTTAGTTTTCCGCCACACATAGCGTTTTGCATTTAGGCCAAAAACTTCAATTTTGGTCTCATCTGACCAGAGCACCTTCCTCCACATGTTTGCTGTGTCCCCCACATGGCTTGTGGCAAACTGCAAACGGGACTTCTTATGGCTTTTTTTCAACAATGGCTTTCTTCTTGCCACTCTTTCATAAAGGCCCGATTTGTGGAGTGCACGACTAATAGTTGTCCTGTGGACAGATTCTCCCACCTGAGCTGTGGATCTCTGCAGCTCCTCCAGAGTTACTATGGGTCTCTTGGCTGCTTCTCTGATCAATGCTAACCTAACCTTGCTTTAAACTTCTCCACAACTTTATCCCTGACCTGTCTGGTGTGTTCCTTGGGCTTCATGATGCTGTTTGTTCACTAAAGTTCTCTAACAAACCTCTGAGGCCTTCACAGAACAGCTGTATTTATACCGAGATTAGATTACACACAAGTGGACTCTATTTACTAATTAGGTGACTTCTGAAGGCAATTGGTTGCACTGGATTTTATTTAGGGGTATCAGAGTAAAGGGGGCTGAATACTTTTGCACGCCACACTTTTCAGTTATTTATTTGTAAAAAAATTTGAAAACCATGTATCATTTTCCTTCCACTTCAGAATTATACGCCACTTTGTGTTGGTCTATCACATAAAATCCCAATAAAATTAATTTACGTTTGTGGTTGTAACATGACAAAATGTGGAAACGTTCAAGGGGTATGAATACTTTTGCAAGCCACTGTACCTTGACTCCACTATCTTTAAGAGCTCTATCTAACTCTCTCTTGAAAGCATCCAGAGAATTGGCCTCCACTGCCTTCTGAGTCAGAGAATTTCACAGATTCACAACTCTCTGGGTGAAAACAAAATTCCTCATCTCCGTTCTAAAAGGCCTCCTACATATTCTTAAACTGTGGCCCCTGGTTCTGGACTCCCCCAACATCGGGAACATGTTTCCTGTCTCTAGCGTGTCCTCACATTGGTCCACATTTATTCACATTAAACTGCATCTGCCATGCATCTGCCCACTCACCATACCCGTCCAAGTCACCCTGCATCCTCATAGCATCCTCCTCACAGTTCACACTACCACCCAGCTTTGTGTCATCTGCAAATCTGCTAATGTTACCCCCAATCTCCTTGTCTAAATCATCAATGTGTATTATAAATAGCCACGGTCCCAGCACCGAGCCTTGTGGTACCCCACTAGTCACTGCCTGCCAGTGGTGAATCTGTGGAATTCTCTGCCACAGAAGGTAGTTGAGGCCAGTTCATTGGTTATATTTAAGAGGGAGTTAGATGTGGCTAAAGGGATCAGGGGGTATGGAGATAAGGCAGTTATGGGATACTGAGTTGGATGATCAGCCATGATCATATTGAATGGCGGTGCAGACTCGAAGGGCCGAATGGCCTACTCCTGCACCTATTTTCTATGTTTCTATGTTTCTATTCTGAAAGGGACCCGTTAATCCCTACTCTTTGTTTCCTGTCTGCCAATCAATTTTCTATCCATGTCAGTACCCTACCCCCAATACCATGTGCTCTAATTTTGCTCACTAATCTCCTATGTGGGACCTTATCAAAGGCTTTCTGAAAGTCCAGGAACACTACATCCACTGGCTCTCCCTTGTCCATTTTCCTAATTACATCCTCAAAAAATTCCAGAAGATTAGTCAAGCATGATTTCCCCTCCGTAAATCCATGCATGTATAGATAAAAAATGTGTACATTGTACCTCGTGTGTAAAATAGCTGGTCGGCGCTGACTCGGTGGGCTGAAGGCCCTGTTTCCGTGCTATATCGCTAAAGTCTAAAAGCCTATATATGAACCAGGTAAATATGTAAACTTTAAAACAGTGTAGCACAAGAACAGGCTCTCTCTGCCCACGATGTCTGTGCGGACCAAGATACCAGTTTTAACTAATTCCATCTACCTCCACATAGTCTATATCCCTCCACTCCCTGCCTGCTCATGTGCCTGTCTAAATGCCTTTTAAATGTTGCTGTTGTATCTGCTTCCACCACCACTCCTGGCAATGTGCTCCAGACACCCACCACTATCTACTTTTAAACTATTTGTTTCGTAGAGCCTTTACACCTGCCCACTCACTCCTTAAACCTGTGCCATGTAGTTTCGTTTAATTTAGTTCAGTTTAGGGATACAGCATGGAAACAGGTCCTTCGGCCCAGCGAGTCTGCGCGACCAGCGATCCCCGCACATTAATGCTATCCTGCACACACTAGGGACAATTTACACTTATAACAAGCCAATTAACCTACAAACCTATACGTCTTTGGAGTGTGGGAGGAAACCGAAGATCTCGGAGAAAACCCACATGGTCACGGGGAGAACGTGTAAACTCCGTACAGACAGCGCCCGGGTCTCTGGTGCCGCAAGCATTGTAAAGCAGCAACTCTACCGCTGCACCACTCATAGTAGCATTTGACATTTCCACCCTGGGAAAAAGATAGTGGCTAAAACTGTAATAATTTTATATGCTTATATCTGGCCTCCCCTCAGCATCTGACACTCCAAAGAAAACAATCCAAGGTTGTCCAACCTCTCTGTATAGCCAATACCAATCCAGACAACATCCCGGTGATAGACACAAACTACTGGAGTAACTCAGCAGGACAGGCAGCGTCTCTGGAGAGAAGGAATGGGAGACATTTTGGGTTGAGACCCTTCTTCAGACTGATTTCAGGGGAGAGGGAGATACATAGATAAGGAAGGGTAAGCTGTGAAACCAGGACAAAGGGAATGGAGATCAAGGAAAATGTTAGCTGGGAGAAGGTAACCACAAAGCAGAGATAAAATGTAGTCGGAGAGAGTACGACTGGTCGGAAAACTGGGAAGGGGGAGGGATGGAGTGAGAGGGAAAGCAAGGATTACTTGAAGTTAGAGAAGTCAATGTTCATACCGCTGGGGTGTTCAGCGACATGCTGGTGAACCTCTTCTGCTCTCTCTCCAAGCCTTCCTGTGTCAAAGAACACTGTGGTGTCTTGAATGCTGTTTGCATAGTGAAGCAATATGAAAAAGATATCACTGTCTGGTCTTTTGACTTGTACATGGTCATATCCTTGCTCTTTGCCATCGTTGCAGCATAGGATGACTCGCAAGTCTGTTTCTTCTTGGTTTGATTTCAGTTTTCACCACCCTCTGCAATGCCTTCCGGTCGGAGACAGAGCAGTTGCCATACCATACTGTGATGCAGTTGGTAAGGATGCTCTCGATGGTGCAGCGGTAGAAGTTCACCAGGATCTGAGGAGACAGATGGACCTTCTTCAGTCTCCTCAGGAAGAAGAGACGCTGGTGAGCCTTCTTGATCAGAGTTGAGGTATTGTGGGTCCAAGAGAGGTCATCGGAGATGTTGACTCCCAGGAACCTGAAGCTAGAAACACGTTCCACCTCCGTCCCGTTAATGTGGATGGGGGTGTGCGTGCCGCCCCTGGACTTCCTGAAGTCTACAATGAGCTCCTTGGTCTTCTTGGAGTTAAGGGCCAGGTTGTTGTCAGCGCACCATGCTGCTAAGTGCTGGACCTCCTCCCTGTAGGCCGACTCATCGTTGTTGCTGATGAGGCCAATCACCGTTGTATCATCTGCATACTTGATGATGGTGTTAGTACCATGTACAGGTGTGCAGTCACATTCTGAGAAGTAAGAAGTAAGAAGTGTGCCTCTCCTTCCTTTATGAAGATCACCCCCCTTCCATGTAGCCTCTCTGCCATGTCATGCTCACTCCACACATCAAGAAGAAGTTCAATGAGCTGTTTCTTGTTCTCATCATTGGTCCAGAACTGCTTCCAATCTCTTGGTTTTTTGGTCTTTCCTCCTTTGATTATCCTCTTCTCCCCCCACCCACACCATGTCCATTCACTTGACTTCACTGAATCTCATTTGTACATATCGGTACTGAAGACTACATCATTAGATGACAATGCATTGAAGATTTTGATGACAATCTCTTTGAAGTTTGTAGGTATCTCTTTGAGATAGTAGAATGCAGATTGCCATCTTCCACTATCAATGTCTTGTTAAGGGCCTGTCCCACGAGCATGCGACTCCATGCGGCAAGCGCGAACTTCTTGACGCCGTACGTCACGCGCGAACTTCCTGCGGACTCCGCTCGAACTTCACGTTACTCACTCGACCTCCGCGCGGCCCCCCGCTTAAGTTTGGTCGCGCTCGCCGCATGCAGGTCGCATGCTCGTGGACAGGCCCTGTACGGGGATCACTCGACCTCCGCGCGGCCCCACTTCCGGTTTGGTCGCGCTTGTCGCAAGCAGGTCGCATGCTCGTGGGACAGGCCCTTTACTGGCAGGATGTTGTGAGTTGTCTACATCTTTCAATAGGTAGTGTAGGCTCTTGGATTTATCAGTCTTTGCACGGAAGTTGTCTGATGTACCAATGGGGTAGGGTACAGGGGTCAGAGAGTACCTCATAATCTCCCATAGATTGAGTTGATTGCCAGAACTTTGTGCTTTGACCATCAGTTGAAATCAGACCACAAGAAAGAGGGCAAAGTGCGAAAAAACACAATTTTGACAGTTAAATAAGGGGTTACAAAACATAGTCCAAATGAGGTTTTTTCTTGGGAACATCATTTTTCCGACAGAAGAGATACCAATGAATAAAATGACACCCAAGAAGCAGGATAATAGGGGGGGGGGGTGCAGGATAGGCCCCTCTGGCCCACGGACTAAAAGGTCTCGACCTGAAACGTCACGTGTTCCTTTTCTCCAGAGAATGCTGCCTGACTACTATCTACCTCATTGGTGACCCTCAGACTATCTTTGATCGGACATTTGCTAGCTTTACCTTGCGCTAAACATTATTCCCTTACCATGTATCTCTATACACAGTAAATGGATCGGTTGTAATCATGTAATGCCTTGCCGCTGGCTGGATAGCACGCAACAAAAAGCTTTTTACTGTACCTCGGTGCACGTGGCAATAAACTAAACTGAAACTGAAACTGCAACCCGCTAGGCAACTCCAGCTTTTTGAGTACACTATCTGCTTCCTACAGACAGCCCAGGACCCAGTTCACACGCACTTCAGCAGTTTTAGCATCTCCCTGCAGATTTATTTCGGGGTGAAAATGATTTCTCTCATTATGAATTTATTCATCTTAACAGACAGTTCTTTCACTTATTCATCCAGCCAGGTACTTTTATGTCTGTCTCCATGTATTATGCATGTCAGGATGTGTTTCATTCTGAGTGTGGGAAGTTTAATCTGTTGGCCTTTTATATGAGTCATTCTCGATGCATTGATTCCCAGCACACTTGATCTCTTTTGGTGAAGAGTGCAACTGCTCAGATGTGTTAAAATGCGAACATTTTGTTTTCAGCAGAAAAACATGGTAACGAACCTTCAATTGTACAGATTTCCTATAAGTTGCTTACATTCAGTGCTTGCATCCTCAAATTCTTCCTCTTCCTCAATTGAAACCAGCAGATATATTTCCACTGGTCTCAGGAGGTTCTGCAATTTTCGATGTGTAGGTGAGTGTTGACACTGATTGAGGTTCAGTAAATGGCGGGAGCTCTGACACAAACCAAGTTACTTCTGAGATAGTGCCCAACCCAGGCAACTATTTGTATGTTAGCCACAGAAGCAGATCGACAAACACATATTACAATCGCTCCACACTCTTAAATCTCTATTCCTAATTCCCTTATCATGTATCTGTAAATGGCTCGATTGTAATCATGTATTGTCTTTCTGCTGTCTGGAAAGCACGCAACTAATTTCACTCTACCTTAAGGGCCTGTCCCACGAGCATGCGAATCCATGCGGCAAGCGCGACCTAAAGCCCGCAGCCGCCTCGACGCGTACGCATGGAGGTCGAGTGAGTGACATGAAGTTCGAGTGAAGTCCGACGGGCGTACGGCGTTGAGGCGGTGCGCACGGCGTCGAGGCGGCTGCGGGCCAGCATGCTGTTGCCGCGCGGAATTTTTAAACAGGGTCAGTTTTTCGGAGCTCCGCGCGATGTCTGGGCCAGCTCCGCACAACTCCATACGGCTCCGGCGATCGAAGTGGGACCGGCCCCGCGAGGCCGTACGGTTCAAGCGACCACGTTAGGTTGCGCTTGCTGCATGCAGGCGCATGCTGGTGGGACCGGCCCTTTAGGTCGCGCTTGCTGCATGGAGTCGCATGCTCGTGGGACAGGCCCTTTAGGTCGCGCTTGCTGCATGGAGTCGCATGCTCGTGGGACAGGCCCTTTAGTACGTGACAATAAACTAAACTAAAAGACCTTCCAGAGATTCATGAGTTCAGGAGAGGGGTCTATAAACAGCAGCAAGCAGACAGATTTTCATTTTTCATACGGGTTCCCCCAGCACACTGCAGAGCAGATGAGTTTGACGCCCCTACTATGTAAAGTTATGCAGTAACGAATTCTTGCTATAGAGGGAGTGCAGCGTAGGTTTACAAGGTTAATTCCCGGGATGGCGGGACTGTCATATGCTGAGAGAATGGAGCGGCTGGGCTTGTATGCTCTGGAGTTTAGAAGGATGAGAAGGGATCTTATTGAAACATATAAGATTATTAACTATTTGGACACGCTAGTGACAGGAAACATGTTCCCGATGTTGGGGGAGTCCAAAACCTGGGGCCACAGTTTAAGAATAAGGGGTAAGCCATTTAGAACGGAGATGAGGAAACTCTTTTTCACACAGAGAGTTGTGAATCTGTGGAATGTGGAAGCGGTGGAGGCAGGTTCTCTGGATACTTTCAAGAGAGAGCTCGATAGGGCTCTTAAAGATACTAGACTAAGTGGGACCCGTTGGGTCCCAGCATCACACAGGAGGGCTGGTCATCCAACGCAATATTCCACCTCTCCACCAATTCTAATATTGGTGGCCAGTTGGGGGGGGGGGGGGGGGGGGGGATTTCTGGAGCGCTAGTATGGGTGTTGTGGGCTGAAGGGACTGGTTTCCAGAGGGCTAGTATGCAAATTGTGCGCCAAATGGATTCTTGGGCTGGCGTCTCAGTCAATCAAGCCTGTTGTGCTGGCAACTCACTCACTCACGGCTGGTGGGCTGGAAGTTGACTCACGGCTAATCCTTGAAATTCTATTTCAAGCAGGGTATAAGGCCACCAAATTCAAGTGCAGTTTCTTACCACTTCTAGCAGGGTGTAAGGCCACCAAATTCAAGTGCAGTTTCATATCATTTGAAGTAGGGTGCAAAGCCACTAAAGACAGCGAGTCGTGACCTCTCCCTCCTCCATCTTGCAGAGACTGAGCCACACCCACATTTCCGGGTTTTATAACCCCTCCTCCCCACCACCGGAAAAGGTGTGGCTTCATGGAGTGATTGACAGGAGAGAGATTCTCAACATTTAAAAAAAAACTAATAACACTTTTATTTTTCATTGATGGGAAGAATTCTCTGCACCTGCTCAGCGGAGGGGGACTGAGTAAGATGGCCAAAAATCACAGCCGTATGTGGTAGCGTTTTATCTAAAATCAATATATAGTGCAAACAGGAAGTAAGTGCATTTACAGTAGTGCCTTTTAACTTCAAGCCAAAGCACCCAAGCCACCATTTGCAGTAAGCAGTGCATTTCAACTTCATGCCACCATTTGCAGTAAGTGGTGCCTTTCAACTTCAAGCCAATGCACCCACGCCACCTTTTTCAGTAAGTAGTGGCTTTCAACTTCATGCCACCATTTGCAGTAAGTGGTGTCATTCAACTTCAAGCCAAAGCACCCAAGCCACCATTTGCAGTAAGTAGTGTCTTTCAACTTTAAGCCACAATTTGCAGTAATAGTGCCTTTCAACTTCAAGCCATTGCATCCAAGCCACCATTTGCAGTAAGTAGTGGCTTTCAACTTCAAGCCACACCCAAGCCATCATTTGCAGGAAATAGTGCCTTTCAACTTCATGCCACCATTTGCAGTAAGTAGTGGCTTTCAACTTCAAGCCACACCCAAGCCATCATTTGCAGGAAGTAGTGCCTTTCAACTTCATGCTACCATTAGCAGTAAGTAGTGCCTTTCAACTTCAAGCCAAAGCACCCAAGCCACCATTTGCAGTAAGTAGTGTCTTTCAACTTTAAGCCACAATTTGCAGTAATAGTGCCTTTTCTACTTCAAGCCAAAGCTCCCAAGCCTCCACTTGCAGTAAGTAGTGCCTTTCAACTTCAAGCCAATGCACCCACGCCCCCATTTGCAGTAAATAATGCATTTTAACTTCAAGCCATTGCACCCAAGCCACCATCTGCAGTAAGTAGTGCCTTTCAACTTCAAGCCACACCCAAGCCACCATTTGCAGTAACAGTGCCTTGCAAGAATCAAGGGATTTCTGTCCAAAGAAGACACTGAAAAACTTGTTCATGCATATATTTTAGTAGGTTAGATTATTGTAATGGCATCTTTACAGGTCTACATAAAAAATCAATTAAACAACTGCAGCTTATCCAAAATGCCGCTGCCAGAATCTTGACCAACACCAATAAAATGGACCACATTACACCTGTCCTTAAATCTTTGCACTGGCTCCCTGTGTGTAAGAGGATAGATTTTAAAATTCTGTTACTGACCTACAAGGCACTGAATGGTCTAGGTCCAAAATACATCTCTGACCTACTTGTTGTATATGAGGCGCCTAGACTCCTCAGGTCTTCAGGGACAGGTTTACTCTGTGTTCCCAGGGTCAGAACTAAAAAGGCTGAAGCAGCATTGGGTTTTTATGCTCCACACCTGTGGAACAAGCTCCCTGAACACCTGAGGTGTGCACAGACTGTAAGCGCATTTAAATCAGGCCTAAAAACACTGTTGTTTACTATAGCTTGTCCATAACCCGACATGCAGGTAATCTTAACCGTCTAATTTTAACCCTTTTATGTGCTTTTTAAAATCGTTTTATTGTTTCATTGACGTTGTTTTATTATTCATACATTTGTCGTATTGCTCATTTTGCAATTTTTAATTATTGACTATTTTATTTTTTCTTTCCTGTAAAGCACCTTGAATTGCTGTTTGCACGAATGGTGCTATACAAATAAATTTGCCTTTGCCTTTGCCTTTGCCTTCAACTTCAAGCCACACCCAAGCCACCATTCGCAGTAAGTAGTGCCTTTCAACTTCAAGCCAAAGCTCCCAAGCCTCCATTTGCAGTAAGTAGTGGCTTTCAACTTCATGCCACCATTTGCAGTAAGTGGTGTCTTTCAACTTCAAGCCACACCCAAGCCACCATTTGCAGTAAGTAGTGTCTTTCAACTTCAAGCCACACCCAAGCCACACCCAAGCCACCATTTGCAGTAAGTAGTGCCTTTCAACTTCAAGCCAAAGCTCCCAAGCCTCCATTTGCAGTAAGTAGTGCCTTTCAACTTCATGCCACCATTTGCAGTAAGTGGTGTCTTTCAACTTCAAGCCACACCCAAGCCATCATTTGCAGTAAGTAGTGCCTTTCAACTTCAAAGCTCCCAAGCCACCATTTGCAGTAAGTGGTGTCTTTCAACTTCAAGCCACCCAAGCCATCATTTGCAGTAAGTAGTGTCTTTCAACTTCAAGCCACATCCAAGCCATCATTTGCAGTAAGTAGTGCCTTTCAACTTCAAGCCACACCCAAGCCACCATTTGCAGTAAGTAGTGCTTTTCAACTTCAAGCCAAAGCAACCAAGCCACCATTTGCAGTAATAGTGCCTTTCAACTTCAAGCCAAAGCAACCAAGCCACCATTTGCAGTAATAGTGTCTTTCAACTTCATGCCAACATTTGCAGTAAGTGGTGTCTTTCAACTTCAAACCAAAGCTCCCAAGCCACCATTTGCAGTAAGTAGTGCCTTTCAACTTCATGCCACCATTTGCAGTAAGTAATGCCTTTCAACTTCAAGCCATTGCACCCAAGCCACTATTTGCAGTAAGTAGTGCCTTTGAACTTCAGGCCAATGCAGCCACGCCCCCCATTTGCAGTAAGTAGTGCCTTTCAACTTCAAGCCACACCCAAACCATCATTTGCAGGAAGTAGTGCCTTTCAACTTCAAGTCAAAGCAACCAATCCACCATTTGCAGTAAGTAGTGCCTTTCAACTTCAAGCCACACCCAAGCCACCATTTGCAGTAGGTAGTGCCTATCAACTTCATGCCACCATTTGCAGTAAGTGGTGTCTTTCAACTTCAAGCCACACCCAAGCCACCATTTGCAATAAGTAGTGCCTTTCAAATTCAAGTCAAAGCTCCCAAGCCACCATTTGCAGTAAGTAGTGCCTTTCAACTTCATGCCACCATTTGCAGTAAGTAGTGCCTTTCAATTTCAAGACACACCCAAGCCAAGCCAACCGCGGGGGGCGGGGAGGGGAGGGGAGGGGAGAGCGCTAGTATGAACCATTTTAGAACCAATAGACATTTTTTTTGCAAGCTTTAGAACCAATAGACATTTTTTGCAAGCTTTAGAACCAATAGAGACACATTTTGCAAGCTTTAGAACCAATAGACACATTTTGCAAGCTTTAGAACCAATAGACATTTTTTGCAAGCTAGAACCAATAGACATTTTTTTGCAATCTTTAGAACAATAGACATTTTTTGCAAGCTTTAGAACCAATAGACATTTTTTTGCAAGCTTTAGAACCAATAGACATTTTTTGCAAGCTTTAGAACCAGTAGAGACACTTTTTGCAAGCTTTAGAACCAATAGATTTTTTTTGCAAGCTTTAGAACCAATAGACATTTTTTTGCAAGCTTTAGAACCAATAGACATTTTTTTGCAAGCTTTGGAACCAATAGACACTTTTTTTTGCAAGCTTTAGAACCAATAGACACTTTTTCTGCAAGCTTTAGAACCAATAGACACATTCTGCAAGCATTTTAGAACCACTAAGGGCACTAACATTTGAGTAGACATGTGTTCAGTGTTATTCACAGCTCAGAGAAACGTGACCCTCTGCCTTCCTCCATCTTGAAGAGTGAGTGAGGCACACCACTTCCTGGTTTTATAGTCCCTCCCCCCTGCCGCCAGCGGGGGCAGCAGAGAGAATGGGGAATTTTGTAAAAACATTAATATCTCTGTCATTTTTAATCGACGGGAAAAATCCTCGGCACACATGCGGCGGAGGGGGGCTCTGAGCAAGGTGGCCTAAAATGACGGCCATAGGTGGCGGCGTTCTCTCGGAAATCGCAGCACAGATGGCCAAAACCAGTCAAGAACAGACTTTTAGTAATATAGATAGAGATCAGGGATATGGGGAGAAGGCAGGAACGGGATACTGATTGGGAATTGTCAGCCATGTTCACATTGAATGGTGGTGCTGGCTTGAAGGGCTGAATGGCCTACACTTGTACCTATTGTCAAGTGTCTATTGAATGGTGTTAAGAAGGAAAGGGTGCAGAAAAGAATGACGAGGATGTTGCCAGGTTTCGATAGCCTGAGCCAAAGAGGTTGGGCAGGCTAGTAATTTATTCCTTGAAGCGCAGGATGCTGAAAGGTCTTATAGAAGTGTATAAATTTATGAAGGGAATTATTAGGATGAATGCTAAGAGTCTTTAGCCCAGGATAGAGGAATCAAGAACCAGAGGGCATCGGTTTAAAGTGGGAGGGGAAAAGGAACCCAAGGGGCAACTTTTTCACTCAGTGAGTGGAACAAGGTGCAAGGGGAGGTGATTTGGGCAGAGACTATAACAAAATGAAAAGACACATAGTTATTTAAAAGATACGTTTAGGAAAGGCTAAGAAGGAAGTGGGACAAACGCGGGCAAACGGTACATGGGCTACTTGGTCAGCATGGTCGTGTTAGACTGAAGTGTCAGTTTTTGTACTCTATCACTCTTTGACTGTTTAGAAATAAGATTGTAAAAGATAGCCAAAAATGGAAAGTGCTGCCAATCTTACCGGATTTATTTTGCAATGAGCAGACGGATGGGAGGGTTAAGGGAATTTAAGGTTGCAGCAGGTACTATCGCAATGTTTAAGAAACATTTAGACAGGTACATGGATAGGACAGGCTTGGTGGGATATGGGTCAAACAAAGGCAGGTGGGACTAGTGTAGATGGGCCGGTGTGGGCAAGTTGGGCTGAAGGGACTGTTTCCACACTGTATGACTTTATAAAAGCCTCATAAAGGCCACTGGCCTTCTGTCCATTCTTGGAATTCCCTCCATAGACCTCACCCCCTCCCTTTTCTCTGTATGACTCCACGATTCTATTCGTGTTGTTGGGTGAGAACTGAGCCAACAGTCTTTGATTCACTTCCTTGTGAAGGAGAGGGAGAGAATGCAAAGGTGGAAGGGAGTTGGTGAAAAATGTTAACCGTGGCTACAAACTGTTTGGCCCATCATTACCCCGGTGCAATGTTACATGGGTGTGATCGGGCTTGGCGGCATTGGAAGTGAAATCCCACAGGGAACAACATAGTGAATGTCTTCATTAATAACCTGCAGTCGCGGCTCACTAGTGGATCAGCCTGCAGATAATACAAAGCTAATGAAAGCAGCCGACTGTGAAGCTGAACAGAATAAGATACAGGAGGATTTGAAAATACATCTTGAAATTGAGAGGACAGATGTCAGATAAAATTCAATGTGGAACTTTGCAATGTTCTACACTTAGAGAGAAACTAATCACGAGAGGAAATATTATTCAGAAAATAGCATGTCGAAAACAGAAGATATTCGGACGCCCTGACTAACAATAAATTTAAACCTTCGCTACAATGCTTGGTGGTAGTTACTGATGGAGCGGGATGGAGAGAGAGGGAATGCAGGGGTTACTTGAAGTTGGAGAAATCAATATTCAACCCACTGGGCTGTAAGCTGCCCAAGCGAAATGTCAGATGCTGTTCCTCTAATTTGCGTTTAGCCTCACTCTGGCAATAGAGCAGGCCGCGGACAGAAAGATCAGTGTGGGAATGGGAAGGAGAATTAAAGTGTTTTGCAACCGGTAGATCCACGCGGACTGAGCGAAGGTGTTCAGTGAAACGATCGCCCAGTCTACATTTTCTCCATCCCTCCCCCACCCAAGTCGCACCAGGTTCTCATTCCCACCTAGCAAACAGCTGCCAGTGGCCTGTTTCCTTCATCATCGTTATTTTGTTGTGTATCTTTCATTAATTTGTTCCATATCTCTCTACTTCACCGTCTATATCCCTTTCCCTTTCCCCTGACTCTAGTCTGAAGAAAGGTCTTGACCTGAAACGTCACCCATTCATTCTCCCCAGAGATGCTGCCAGTTCCACTGAGTTACACAGCATTTTGTGTCTTTCTTCAGTTTAAACCAGCATCTACAGTTCCTTCCTACAGGTTTGCAGGTTAATTGGCTTGGTATAAGTGTAAATTGTCCCTAATATGTAGGATGATGTTAGTGTGCGGGGATCGCTGGTCGGTGTGGACTCGGTGGGCCAAAGGGCCTGTTTACGCTCTGTATCTCTAAAACTAAAACCTAATCTTCGAGGTCCTAAACTCATCGCTGGAACACCTATACAGCAAGGACTACGTTAGACTCCTATTTATTGACAACAGCTCTGCCTTCAGCACCATAATCCCATCCAAACACATCCCCTCTGCTACTAGACCTTTGACCTTCTGGCTCCCAGACCTCAAGCAACGAGGATAGGTGACGACACCCTTCTCCACAATAATCCTCAACACTGATGCCCTGCGAGGACTCATTCTCAGTCCCCGACTATACTCCCTTTACACTCACATCTGTAAGGCTGACTGCTGCTCTCACTCCATTTACAAGTTTGTAGCAAACACCGCAGTGTTGGGCCGAATCAGGTTTAGTTTAGTTTATTGTCACTTGTACTGTGGTACAGCGATAAGCTTTTGTTGTTTACGAACCAGTCACTGGAAAGACTGTACATGATTACAATCAAGCCATCCACAGTGTACAGATACATGATAAAGGAAATAATGTTTATTGCAAGATAAAGTCCGGTAAGGTTTGATTAAAGAAGATAGTCCCGGGGTCTCCAATGAAGTGGATGTTAAATCACAACTGCTCTCTGGTCAATGACAGGATGGTTCAGTTGCCTGATAACAACTAGGTGGAAACTGTTCCTGAATCTGGAGGTGTGCAGTCGCGCAGTGGTATAGTTGCTGCCTTACAGCGCTTGCAGTGCCAGAGACCCTGGTTCAATCTGCATTCATCTGTACAGGTGCTGACCGTATGAAGTTAGTACGTCCTCCCCGTGACCACGTGAGTTTTCTCCAAGATCTTTGGTTTTCTCCCATACTCCAAAGTCAACACGTTTGTAGGTTAATTTGCTTGGGTTTGTAAACTTGGTATAAGCGTAAATTGTCCCTACTGTGCATAGGCTTGTGTTAATGTGTGGAGATCGCTGGTTTGCGCGGACTCATAGGGCCGAAGACCCTGTTTCTGCGCTGTATCTCTAAACTAAACTAAACACTTATGTACAAGAAGGAACTGCAGATGCTGGAAAATCGAAGGTACACAAAAATGCTGGAGAAACTCAGCGGGTGCAGCAGCATCTATGGAGCGAAGGAAATAGGTAACGTTTCGGGTCGAGACCCTTCTTCAGACTGAAGGCCGAAGGTCTGAAGAAAGGTTTCGGCCCGAAACGTCACCTATTTCCTTCGCTCCATAGAGATGCTGCTGCACCCGCTGAGTTTCTCCAGCATTTTTGTGTACCTTAAACACTTATGTACCTCTTGCCTGATGGGGGAGGGGATGAGGGAGTGACTAGGGTGAGACTCATCCTTGATGATACCTGATTATACATTACCCATGAACAATAATGTGTGGGAATACAGGAAGGAGATGGAGAAGTTGGTGATATGATGTCAGGACCATAACCTCTCCCCCAAGATGAAAGAGCTGGTTATTTAGGAAGCGAGATGGAGCACATACCCCAATCAGTATCAATAGTGTGGATATGAAAATGGTTGAGAGCTTCATGTTCCTTGGCATCGATATTACCAATGAAACGGGAATAGTGCCGGAGGATTGGCGTACTGCGCATGTTGTTCCATTGTTTAAAAAGGGGTCTAAGAGTAAACCTAGCAATTATAGACCTATTAGTTTGACGTCAGTGGTGGGCAAATTAATGGAAAGAATACTTAGAGATAATATATATAAGCATCTGGATAAACAGGGTCTGATTAGGAACAGTCAACATGGATTTGTGCCTGGAAGGTCATGTTTGACTAATCTTCTTGAATTTTTTGAAGATGTTACTCGGGAAATTGATGAGGGTAAAGCAGTGGATGTTGTGTATATGGACTTCAGTAAGGCCTTTGACAAGGTTCCTCATGGAAGGTTGGTTAAGAAGGTTCAATGGTTGGGTATTAATGGAGGAGTAGCAAGATGGATTCAACAGTGGCTGAATGGGAGATGCCAGAGAGTAATGGTGGATGGTTGTTTGTCAGGTTGGAGGCCAGTGACGAGTGGGGTGCCACAGGGATCTGTGTTGGGTCCACTGTTGTTTGTCATGTACATCAATGATCTGGACGATGGTGTGGTAAATTGGATTAGTAAGTATGCAGATGATACTAAGATAGGTGGGGTTGCGAGAAATGAAGAAGAGTTTCAAAGTCTACAGAGAGATTTATGCCAGTTGGAAGAGTGGGCTGAAAGATGGCAGATGGAGTTTAATGCTGATAAGTGTGAGGTGCTACATCTTGGCAGGACAAATCAAAATAGGACGTACATGGTAAATGGTAGGGAATTGAAGAATGTAGGGGAACAGAGGGATCTGGGAATAACTGTGCACAGTTCCATGAAAGTGGAATCTCATGTAGATAGGGTGGTAAAGAAAGCTTTTGGTGTGCTGGCCTTTATAAATCAGAGCATTGAGTATAGAAGTTGGGATGTAATGTTAAAATTGTACAAGGCATTGGTGAGGCCAATTCTGGAGTATGGTGTACAATTTTGGTCGCCTAATTATAGGAAGGATGTCAACAAAATAGAGAGAGTACAGAGGAGATTTACTAGAATGTTGCCTGGGTTTCAGCAACTAAGTTACAGAGAAAGGTTGAACAAGTTAGGGCTTTATTCTTTGGAGCGCAGAAGGTTAAGGGGGGACTTGATAGAGGTTTTTAAAATGATGAGAGGGATAGACAGAGTTGACGTGGAAAAGCTTTTCCCACTGAGAGTAGGGAAGATTCAAACAAGGGGACATGACTTGAGAATTAAGGGACTGAAGTTTAGGGGTAACATGAGGGGGAACTTCTTTACTCAGAGAGTGGTAGCTGTGTGGAATGAGCTTCCAGTGAAGGTGGTGGAGGCAGGTTCGTTTTTATCATTTAAAAATAAATTGGATAGTTATATGGATGGGAAAGGAATGGAGGGTTATGGTCTGAGCGCAGGTATATGGGACTAGGGGAGACTATGTGTTCGGCACGGACTAGAGGGGTCGAGATGGCCTGTTTCCGTGCTGTAATTGTTATTATATGGTTATCTGCCGTGGACCAACCACATTGATGCAACAGCCAAAAAGGCACACCAATATCTGAGGAAATTCGGCATGTCTCAAGTGACGCTTACTAACTTCCACATATGCATGATAGAAAGCATGCCGTTGGGTTATGTCACAGCTTGGTTTGGGAACAGCTCTGCCCAAGACCACTAGAAATTGCAGAGAGTTGTGGATGTAACCAGGTGCACCACACAGACCAGACTTCCTAAACATGGATTCCATCTGCACTTCACTCTGCCTCGGAAAAGCAGCTAACATAATCAAAGACTTGTCCCACCATGATCATTCCTTCTTCTCCCTGCTCCCATCTGGCAGAAGGTTTGATCGTGTGCACCACCAGACTCACTTGATATTTATGCAAATGTTTATCTTAATTGGTTTCCGTCCATTACCGCACTTCAGAAGTATTTTGTTCATTGTAATCCTCTGAAAGGTTCCATACAAGATTCTTTATCCACCGGGTGTTATAAATATCATGCAAGTTCCATAAGTGCTTTTTTTACACAAATAACACTGAGCCTGACAATTGAAATAGGAAACCATCACTTAACCTGAGTGAATGCCTGTTCAAAACAACTCACACGAAACAGCTTCACCGATACAAAGAATAATACATTGTAGAATTTGATGGCTGATCATTATAAAATATGCTAAAGGCTTTTGAATGGTCCTTCCATATGCTCGGGTATCATTTGATTCACCTCTACCCCATTGTGGACTTTGTCTAAGGAACTGAAGATAGACACAAAAAGCTGGAGTAACTCGGCGAGTCAGATAGCATCTCTGGAGAAAAGGAATAGGTGATACTTTGGGTCGAGACCAGACCCAGTCACTCTACACCTCCATCCACCACCATGTACACCTTAAAGCCCTCCATTTCTTTCTCGACCACAGAACCAGCCAATTTCCCTCTACTAACACTCTGCTCTGTTGGTCCTTACTCTTAACAATTTCTCCTTCGATTCCTCCCACTTGCTCCAAATCAAAGGCGTAGCTATGGGCACTCGCATGGGCCCCAGCTATGCCTGCCTCTTTGCAATTATACATTGGCTGTCTTGTCTAATGAACTGATGCGCTGCAATCTACTACAATGCTGAGAACTATATTCTTTCTATTGAACTTGAGTTTGAACTAATTGCATCTATGTGTGGGATTTCAGATTTGTTTGGATAGCATGCAAGACAAAGCTTATCAGTGTACCTCAGCACCCATGACATTGATGAATCTAAACCTAATATTGCCATTTTATAAATTATTGGAGTGCCTGCATTTTTATTTACATTACCATTGCCATAAGAAAGACAGCAGATTGGGGAAGCTGGCAATCAATGGATTAGGTAATGTAGGGATAGAATTATTTTCAGTCACTGTGTAAATAGCAGTGTTAGTGTGGTTAATTTACTAGTCTAATGTGCAGGGGCACACTATTGATCTATACCTGAATTATCGATCCAGAGTCAGGAGTTCTCCACCACAGCTGGGAATTTTAAATTCAGTTCATTAAATAAATCTGGAATTAAGAGGCCAAGCTAGCAATATTGATTGATTGCTTGAAAGATACATGCCCCTCGGTCCACCGAGTCCACGGCAAACATAGATCACCCGTTGACACTAGTTCTATGTTATCCCACTTTCTCATCCAACACACAAGGGACAATTTTACAGAGACCAATTAACCTCCAAACCCACACATCTTTGGGATGCCGGAGCAAACCCAATGCAGGAGGAGCACCCTTAGGAAACCCGATGTGGTTGCAGGGAGAAACCCAATGTGGTTGCAAACTCCACACAGACAGCACCCGAGTTCAGGATCAAACTCGAGTCCCTGGCGCTGTGAGGCAGCAGCTCCACAGCTGCGCTATTGTGCTTGACTTTACATGTTGACACATAGAAACATAGAAACATAGAAAATAGGTGCAGGAGTAGGCCATTCGGCCCTTCGAGCCTGCACCCCCATTCAATATGATCATGGCTGATCATCCAACTCAGTGTCCTGTACCTGTTTTCTCTCCATACCCCCTGATCCCTTTAGCCACAAGGGCCACATCTAACTCCCTCTTAAATATAGCAGACACAATAGTTAGCCAGCGCGATTACAATTAATGCACTGTAAGATCACTTGGATAGCCAAAAGTGAACTGAATGGATCTTGGTCTCTTTTTCTATCATCGAATTCCTGGGTATAAAGAACGGCAGTTGCTGGTTTATACCAAGAGATAGACACAAAATGCTGGAGTAACTTAGTGAATCAGACAGCATCTGTGGAAAAAATGGATAGGCGATGTTTTGGGTCGGAACCCTTCGTCAAACCCAAAACGTCACCTATCCATGGGTTATTGATTGGTGACAATCAGCCATGATCAAAATGAATGGTGGTGCTGGCTCGAAGGGCCGAATGGCCTCCTCCTGCACCTATTGTCTATTGTCTATTGTCTATTGTCTATTGTCTATTGTCTATTGTCTATTGTCACTGCGTCGCTAATGTTTTCAACGATGATGATGAGGATGGTTCAGTTGCCAATAATTGGGAAGAAACTGTCCCTGTATATGGAGGTGTCCATTTAAACATTCTATACCTTTTGCCTGATGGGATAGGGGAGAAAAGGGATGGCCGGGATGAGACAACCTTGATTATGCTGGTGCCCTTGCTGAAGATGCATGAACAGGACATGGAGTCAATGTATGGAAGATTGGTTTGGACGATGGTCTGGGCCGCATCCACAATTCTCTGTAATTTCTCATGGTCTTGGATGGAGCTGTTCCCAAACCCTGCTGTGATGGATCCCAATAAAATGCTTTCTACTGCTCAACTGTAGAAGTTGGTGAGAGCCATTGGGGACATGTCCAACGTCCAAAGCTTTTTAAGGAAGCAGAGGCGTTGGTGTGTTTTCTTGGCCATAGCTTCAATACATGTGGCCCAGGACAAGTTGTTGGTGATATTTGCTCCTAGGAATTTGAAACTTTTGGCCATCTCTACTTCGGCACCATCAATGCCTACTGGGGTATTCACTTCCTGAAGTGAATCATTATCTCCTTTGTCTTGCTGGCATTGTTCATATGCTCGCATGATGGATGATGTTTCTGATACAAAGGTACAAGTGGTCGAAATACAAGTAACATTTAGAAGTGTACACATGTTGCACATGTGAGTGTGATGATGAGTGTATTCCAGGAATTGACCCCGTGGAAGTTGTGGAGGTCGACACGAGATTCCAAATGAGTCAAGAAGTGATATCTGCGTCAAGAAAGAAGTGGAATTAACGTTGACACAGGTCCCTTTGAAGGTGACGTAAATATCGTGTTGATATGAATCACTGTTTTTCGTCAGTGAGAAGGCAGTAGGACGTATCTAAGTGTATGCTGTCCAACTATGGCATATGCAGGATTGTACAAGCCAGGTCTACTTGTGTCTGGTAGCTCTCCATGTCACTTTGACCACAAGACCATAAGAACAAAGACATAGGGCGGCACGGTGGTATAGTGGTAGAGTTGCTGCCTTACAGCGCTTACAACGCCAGAGACCCGGGTTCGATCCTGACTACAGGTGCTGTCTGTATGGAGTGCTGACTACAGGTGCTATCTGTATGGAGTTTGTACGTTCTCCCTGTGACTGCACGGGTTTTCTCCAAGAACTTTGTTTTTTTTCCCACGCTCCAAAGAGGTACAGGTTTGCAGGTTAATGGGCTTGGTACACGTGTAAATTGTCCCTAGTGCAGGATAGTGTTGCTGTGTGGGAATTGTAGGCCGGTGTGGACTCAGTGGGCCGAAGGGCCTGTTTCCGCACTGTATCTCTAAACTAAACTGAACTAAAAAACTAAACTAAACCTGTCTGCATTTGGCCCATACCTATCCTATCCATGTGCCTGTCCAAATGTCTTTTAAACATTGTAAGAGTAGATTATGATAGTGTGATAGTCTTTTGAACATTGTACAGTCTGAAGAAGGGTTTCGACCCAAAATGTCACCCATTCCTTCTCTCCGGAGATGCTGCCCATCCCGCTGAGTTACTCCAGCTTTTTGTGTCTATCTTCAGTGATAGTACCTACCTCAGGTTTGTTTACTTTGTAAGCAAAACCTGGAGAATCTGGGTGTTCTGCAGAGATGCTGCCTGTCCCACTGAGTTAGTCCAGTACTCTGTGTCTTTTGTTGATGGTTTTAGCAATAGTGCACAATTTGTTTGGTTTGCCGGTGATATCAAGTAGATTGTTTAGTGAATCTGTTTTTCTTAGCGCATCATATTCTGATTTTAGCTAGTAGTTGCCAAGCACTCTGCAAAATGTGGGGTGAGAATTAAGGCCATCTTTAAAAGAATGGGAGAAAATGCAGGAAATAAACTAAAAGCACTGCCTCTACAGCAAGAATAGAGCCAGCAATTAAACACTTTCGTAAGCTGTGTGTGTTCTTCAGCAGAAAATCTATTTCCCCAGAGTACGTTGACTTTAATTAAGTTGTCAGTGTATTTGATGTTGAAGCATTATGGCCTGATTAATTGATCAATCAATGTTGTACTTGGATATTGAGCTGCCTGGCATTAATATCAAATCAATTCCATTATTATCCCCTGTTAATTATATTTCATATAGCTTCCAACAAAAAAACTTGTGACAAAGCTGGTACATTCACAATACTATCAGAAGCTGATGCAGTAAAATATTTAGTGGATGCGCAATATTATTTGTACTATTATTCTCACCTTAAATTGGTCCATGGCTGAACTGATGGCATATCAGGGTGAAGCAATGTCTCTGTCAGTTTTTAGCTCAGTTTAATTCAGCACGGAAACAGGCCCACCGAGTCCGCACCAATCAGCAATCCCCGCACATTAACACTGCCCTACACGCATTAACGACAATTTTACATTTATACCAAGCCAATTAACCGACAGAGCTGTACGTCTTTGGCGTGTGGGAGGAAGCCAAAGATCGCGGAGAAAAGCCAGGCAGGGGAGAACGACAAACTCTGTACAAAACAAGCGCCCACTGTCAGGGTAGTACCTGGGTCTCTGACGCTGTAGGGGCAGTAGCTCTATCCCTACACCACCGTGCCGCCCATCTCTGGTTCTTTGGGAACGCTTTGCCTCTCTGAAATAGAAAGAGAGTAGAGAAAGAAATAGTATGTAGAATTAGTTTAGCTTAGTTTATTATTGTCACATGTACCGAGGTACAGTGAAAAGCTGCTTTGTTCCGTGCTATCCAGTCAGCTGACATGATTACAATCAAGCCATCTACAGTGTACAGATACAGGATAAAGGGAATACCATTTAGTGCAAGATAAAGTAAAGTTAAAGATAGTTAGAAGGTCTCCAATTGTAGATCAGGACAGCTCTCTAGTTGCCGATGGGATGGTTCAATCATCTTATAGCAGCTGAGAAGAAACTATCCCTGAATCTGGCGGCATACGTTTTCAAACTTTTGTATCTCTTACCTAAGGGGAGAAGAGGAAGTGACCGGGGTGAGACTGGATTGTGAATTTGTGGAATTCCCTGCCACAGAGGGCAGTGGAGGCCAAGTCACTGGATGGATTTAAGAGAGAGTTAGATAGAGCTCTAGGGGCTAGTGGAGTCAAGGGATATGGGGAGAAGGCAGGCACGGGTTATTGATAGGGGACGATCAGCCATGATCACAATGAATGGCAGTGCTGGCTCGAAGGGCTGAATGGCCTCCTCCTGCACCTATTTTCTATGTTTCTATGTTGCTATGGTCCTTGATTATGCTGGCGGCCTTGCTGAGGCATCATGAAGTGTCAATGGAGTTAATGTTGGAGGTTTTGGAGTGGGTGCAGAAGAAGTTTACCAGAATGCTTCCTGGGTTAGGGGGTATTAGCTACAAGGTGAAGGTGGACAGATTGTTTTTTCCCCCAATACTGGAGGATGAGGGGGTGACCTGATAGAGTATGCAACATTTTGAGAGGCATAGTTAGGTTAGACAATCAGAAAAAAAATCCCAGTATGTTGGGGAAATGGCAAAGACAAGAGAGCATAGCCTTAAGATGGGACAGGCAACATTTAGAGAAGACAGGAAAGGTTTAGATGTAATGTGTAGGCATGTGGGACTAGTGCAGATGGGGCATCTTGGTCATCATGGCCAATTTGGGTCATTGGGCCTGTTTCATGCTGCATGGATCTACAGTATGACTATGACTCTATGGGATGTACAGGGAAAGTTTTTACACAGAGGGTGGTGGGTGCCTGCAACACGCTGCCAGGGGTGGTGTTGAACGCAGATATGCTTGTAGCATTTAATAGGTGTATTGATAGGCACATGGGTATGCAAGGAATGGGGCAATATGATCATGTCAAGGCAGATGAGATTAGTTTATCTTGGCATCATGTTCAACATAGACATTGTGGGCTGAAGGACCTGTTCCTGTGCTATCATTGAACTGAAAATAGAAAATAAAGAAAACATAGGAGAATCAACAGCAGAAGAAGGCAGCTTTGTAAATCTGTTCTGTTTGAGACTTAGGTACACAAAATTGCTGGAGGAACTCAGCGGGTGCAGCAGCATCTATGGAGCGAAGGAAATAGGCGACGTTTCGGGCCGAAACCCTTCTTCAGACTCCATAGATGCTGCTGCACCCGCTGAGTTCCTCCAGCAATTTTGTGTACCTTCGATATTCCAGCATCTGCAGTTCCCTTTTGAACTGTTTGAGACTTACCCTTGTTCTGTTGAGAGGTTGATGAATACAACGACTGTACAAACATCCTTGACTCATCCAGGGGCGATACATTGCACAGGGGCAGCAGAGTGGAGCAATGATAGAGTTGCTGCCTTGCCGAGCCAGAGACCCGGGTTTGATCCTGACTACTGGTTCTGTTTGTACGGAGTGTGTACGTTCTCCTCGTGACCACGTAGCCTTTCCCTGGCCACTTTGACTTCCTCCCACACTTCAAAGATGTACGGGTTTGTAGGTTAATTTGGATTTGGTAAAAATTATAAATTGCCCCTAGTGTGTAGGAAAGTGCTAGTGTACGGGGATCGCTGATCAGTGCGGACTCGGTGGTCTGAAGGGCCTGTTTCCGCGCTGTACCTCTAAACTAAACCAAACTAAACATTTTTCTCCCTCTGTGGCTGTATTCCAGACCTGCTGTATGCTTGTAGGAATTCTTGCTTACTTCAGTATCAGATTTCCAACATCCGCAATCCTTTTGGATATTTGTGTGAGATTCTCGTTTGTTATGGCATCACCCACTGCAACCGATTGGTTTGTGTTGAGCTGTGCTGTCAACACACCTGCATCTCAAAGATCATCCCATAAGTTCAGTCCAATTTAGTTTATTGTCACGTGTTCCGAGCTACAGTGAAAAGCTTTTGTTGTGTGCTATCCAGTCAGCAGAAAGACAATACATGATTACAATCGAGCCATTATAGTGTATAGATATATTACTAGGGAATAACGTTTAGTGCAATGCTAAGCCAGCAAAGTCTGATCAAGGATAGTCCGAGGGTCACCAAAGGGGTAGATAGTAGTTCAGCACTGCTCTCTGGTTGTGGTAGGATGATTCAGTTGCCTAATAAAAGTTGGGAAGAAACTGTCTGATCTAGAGGCGTGCGTTTTCACACTTCTACACCTTTTACCGGATGGGTGAGGGGAGAAGATGGAACGGCCAGAGTGCGACTCGTCTTTGATTATGCTGCTGGCCTTGCCGAGGCAGTGTGAGGTATGAATGGAGTAAATTGGTACAGCTTTTTAGCTTTTCAGAAGGGTCTCGACCCAAAACGACACTCATCCTTTTTCTCCAGAAATATTGCTTGAGTTAACCCAGTACTTTGTGTCTATCTTCAGTGTAAAGCAGCATCTGCAGTTCCTTTCGACACATCAAGCCTCTTCAATGTGGGCTTTCAGCATTAAGGCTGCAGCAGGGAGCTGATTCAAGCTGATTCTAATACAAGGAGCTTCAGGCAGTTTTGGGGAGGTTACAAGGTTGAATGGTGGGTGCAGGGAAGAGGCATTTATGAAGTGAACACAAAGTGCTGGAGTAGCTCAGCGGGACAGGCAGCAACTCTGGAGATCAATAGAGACCCTTGTGTCGTGACCCTTGTTCAGACTGATTGTGGTGGGGGTCGGGAGACAAAATCTGGGAAAGGGAAGAGGCGGGACAAAGCACAGCAGGTAATAGGCTCACGGAGGCCCAGCTTAGTGTAGTGTCACGTGTACCGAGGTACGGCAAAAAGCTTTTTGTAAAAGTAAGGGATTTTATTGTGTAAGGGGTTTTTGTAAAGGCAAGGGGAATTTTGTGGCAGGCAGATAGTTGGAACAAAGTCCTGTGATATGAACAATAGGTGTGAGAGATTTGAAGAGATGGAGATTGTGAAGCCATGTGGGGGAAATTTGCGGGTGGGGCCCAGGGGAGGGAAGAGATGGGGGAGGGGGGGGGGGGTGAGGGGAGGGAAGAGACGGGGGGGGGGGGGGGGGAAGAGGAGAAAGAGGTTTACAGTAGAGAAAACAAGCGGGGTGGAGGGGGGTGGGGGTGTGGGGGAGTTAGCTACCTTTTCAATGCAGGGGCGATCTGAATATTAATCCGAAGATAGACACAAAAAGCTGGAGTAACTCAGTGGGTCTCGGGAGAAAAAGGAACAGGTGATGATTCGGGGCCCAGACCCTTCTTCAGACTGAGTCGGGGGGGAAAGGGAAATGAGAGATATAGACGGTGATACAAAGAGATGTAGAACAAATGAATGAAAGCTTTGCAAAAACGTCACAGAGGGGAGCAAGGAGAGAGGGTGTTGCAGAACCCTCGTCGGAGAGAGGAGGAGAACTTCCTCAAAGTAGGCACACCTTGAGGAGATTTCGCAGATGTTGGCTGTGTGGTCACTAGTGGACTTCAAGTCGTTCAGCTTTCCCAATTAGTTTAGTTTAGTTTAATTTATTGTCATGTGTACCGAGGTACAGTGAAAAGCTGTTGTTGCGTGCTATCCAGCTAGTGGAAAGACAAAACATGATTACAAGTGAGCCAGTTACAGAGTATAGATACATGATAAGGGAATAACATTTAGTTCAAGGTCCAGCAAAGTCCGATCAAGGATAATCCGAGGGTCACCAGAGAGGTAGATAGTAGTTCAGTACTGTTCTCTGGTTGGTGGTAGGATGATTCAGCTGCCTGAATTCTCCTTTGAGAAGGAGGAACGAGTGCTGTTTACAGTCCATAGACATCAACGCCTCTGTGTCTGTGGAAAGTGGAAACTTTAATTATCTTGCAGCTTGGTTCACGTCTCATGCTTTCAAGTTAATTTTCAATTTGAATCCCCATGTTGTAGTTTATGTCATTTATATGTAATCATGACCTTAGTGCAAGTTACAACGAATGCTGATAAATTAAACAAATTGTTTGCCTTTCAAGTGTGTTAATAGAGCAAGTGTGTTTTTTTTGTGGCGGCGTCAGAAGTGACCATTGATCTTGGTGTGTCGTGGCAATTAATCGGCTGCATGTACTTGTGTGTTTAGTGAAGAGACAGGGTTTGTTTTACTGGTGGTTGAATGTGCTTCCGGTGAAATCAAGCAGAGAGACGTGACCGATGTCTGACCTCGTTGACCTCTTGCTCAATGACTGTGCCGGCTCAAGGAAAACTGGATGTGATGAGTGCTGGGGGCAGCCAGCGGGTCAGTCATTGATCTGTCGAGTAATGTTGGGTAATTCTATCCTTGGAAGCCGTGTTAGAACCGCAAAGTGCAAGCTTGTGTAGCTTTACTTTCATTTCAGGCCGCATGTCAGTCTCTCTCCATTGTAACGGATGCACCACTGATTACCCCAGTCTTTAGACTTTAGAGATACAGCATGGAATCAGGCGCTTCGGCCCACCGAATCCGTGCCACCCAGCAGTCACCCCGTATACTAGCACTAGCCTACTCACGAGGGCCAATTTACAATTTCCAGAAGCCAATTAACCTTCAAACCTGTACATCATTGGAGTGTGGGAGGAAACCGGAGCACCCGGAGAAAACCCACGCAGATCACGGGGAGAACGTACAAACTCCGTTCAGACAGCGCCCGTAGTCAGGATGGAACCCGGGTCTCTGGCGCTGCAAGGCAGCAACTCTACCGCTGCGCCATTGTGCAAGTCATTTTAACTGTGGATTTGTCTATTAGTTGGGAAGGATTTCTTAGGTTAAAGTTGTATTTAATTGGTTTATGACTCTATTCCATTGGTTAGACTCTATGACTCTATTGTTGGTGAATTCTGAAGACGTTCATTGTATCGCCAGCGCAGCTTCTGAACATCTAACCTGTGTTGAGATTCATAGTCATAGAGTCATACAGTTTGGAAACAGGCCCTTCGGCCCAACTTGCCCACACCGGCCAACATGTCCCAGCTTCACTAGTCCTACCTGCCTACATTTACCTTGTACCTTGTACCTTCCGAAGAGTCCACCAGGGACTATACTGGAAGTTGGACAATTTTATACTGGACAATTTTTACATTTATCAAGCAAATTAATCGCCAATTAACCTACAAACCTGTACATCTTTGGAATGTGGGAGGAAACCGAAGATCTCGGAGGAAACTCACGCAGGTCACGGGGAGAACGTACAAACTACGTATAGACAGCGCCCGTGTGTTTGGCCCATATCCCGCTAAGCCTGTCCTATCGATGTACCTGTCTAACTATTTCTTAAATGTTGCAATAGAACCCGCCTCAACTACCTCCTCTGCAGCTTATTCCATACACCCACCACCCTTTGTGTGAAAGGTTACCCCTCAGGTTCCTATTACATACAGTATTTCCCCTACACCTGAAACCCATGTCCTCTGGTTGCTTCATCGGGCAAGTTGGAACTGCTGCCGTTCAGATGAGATATTAAATGCAGGATGTTGTAACACCCTTTGCAAGACCCAATCATCTGTGGTTGACATAGAGTAGTGGCTCATTGGCACATCCAGTGGACTACTGCACGAGACTCGCCTTCTAACCCTGATCGTGGTTGCTACCTATGTGGAGTTTACAAGTTCTATCTGGATATCCATCCCGTTCTCCATTTTCCTCCCACATGCCCAAGATATGCCAGTGGTAATCTAATTGCTTACCACTGGCATATCGTGCCCTCAGTGTTCAAGTGAGTGGGAGGGCTTTAATGAGAATGTGATGAAAATGAAAAGAAATGAGATTAATGTAGGATGAGTATAAACAGTGGACTTGGTGGGACTTCCTTTATTGAATTTCTATTCTTCTTGGGGTGGGCACAGAGGTGCAGTTGGTAGAGCTGTCCTCTATCATCAGAAGCTTATAGACCATCCATGAGAATTACTTTGTAAAGGTATTTGAACATTGAGAGATGTCCTTCAAGTTACAGTGTCCTCCCATTGTAAATATGTCATTCAATCATACTCTTTGTCAGACGCAAAATATATCCTTGTAGCTGTTGAATTATGTGCCCTTATCTTTGTCCTAAAGAGTATAAAAACATTGTGCTTTGAGTTTATGGGTGATTGTGCTGAGAGGGTCTCTTATACTGTACGATACTTTATTTATCCCAGGAGGGAAATTGATCTGCCAACAGTCATAAAAACCATTAAATACATGAAACATGAAGTTAAAGTGACGAGTGTAAAGGTTTGGGGGATGTGCAAAGATTGAGGATGGGGGGGGGGGTGGAGGGAAGGGGAGAGGAGTCAGGCTCAGTCTACCCCACGACTGAAGGGGGAGGAGTTGTAAAGTTGTAAATGACATGTCAGAGTCATCGAGTCATACAGCGTGGAAACAGGCCCTTCGGCCCAACTCCTTATGCTGACCAAGCTGCCCCATCTCAGGGACAGCTCTCCAGAATCACGTACAGTTTCCAGATTCAGGGACGGTTGCTTCCCAGCTATTATCAGGAAACTGAACCATCCTATCAACAACTGGAAAGCCGTCCTGTGTTACTATTTACCTCATTGGATACCATCGGACTATTTCCCTTTATCATGTATCTGTACACTTTTGATGGCTTAATTGTATCAGGTACAGTCTTTTTGCTGACTGGTTAGCATGCAACAAAACATTTTCACTCTGCAGTACACATGAAACTAAACTAACTTAAACTAAACCAAACTAAAGCCTGCATGATGAAAAATGACCTTAATATCACCAAAGATTGACTCAAAATGCTGGAGTAAGTGGCGGTGCGGCTCTGGCTGCAGCGGCTCTCCGGCAGTCCTGTTTGTTTTGTGTTTTTTGTGTTATTTAATTTCGTTTTGGTTAGTCTAGTTTTGGTTTTTAGTTTCTGTTTTGGGGGGGGGGGGGTTGAAACGGGGCTTGCTGTCTCTCCCTGCGGGGGAATGCGACTTTTTTGTCGTATTCCCCTTCTCTGCCTCCGTCTGCGCTGAGGCCTAATGGCGGAGCTGGCGACCTCGAGGCTCAGGAGGCAGAGCCCGCCAGGACTCGCCCTGAGCTCGCTCCCGTGAGGACGGCCCGGCTCGGGGCTAGAACAGTGCTTTCGTGAGGGGCTGTGACGCTCCCGGGAGGGCGGCCGGCCCGAGGAAGGAACGGTGCTCCCGTCGGAGTGGCTGAGCTCGGGGAGGTATGGCGTTCCCAGCCCGAGGGAGGAGCGGCGCCCATGCCGGGGCGGCCCAGCCCGAGGGAGGAGCGGCGCCCATGTCGGGGCGGCCCAGCCCGAGGGAGGAGCGGCGCCCATGTCGGCGCTCCCAGCCCGAGGGAGGAGCGGCGCCCATGTCGGGGCGGCCTGGCGCGAGGCTGAGACGGTAACGGTACTCACGTGAGGGCGATCCGGCTCGGGGCTGGAACGGTGCTCCGGTGGCTGGGACGGTGTTCTGGCGGCGGTGGCCTGAGTCCGGGGTTCGGCCGCGGGCCAGCGGCTGCGTCAGCAGGACTGGTGGGCGGCAGCTTCGACCACCCCGGGGCGCGGTGATTGAGCCGCGGGACAGTTGTAACATCGCCCGGGGGGTATCGCCTCAGCGCAGAGGGAGAAGAGGAGGGAAGAAACTGGAGACCTAAGGCTTTTGCCTCCATCACAGTGAGGAGATGCTGGGTGGACTCACTGTGGTGGATGTTAATATGTGTTTATTGTTGTTTTTTATTGTATTGTATTGTATGTATGACTGCTGCAATTTCGTTCAGACTTCGGTCTGAATGACAATAAAGGCTATCTAATCTAATCTAATCTAATAACTCAGCGGGTCTGGCAGCATCTCTGGAGAAAAGCAAAAGGTGACATTTGGGATCGAGACCCTTCTTCAGACTGAGAGTGAGGGGAGAGGGAAACTAGAGGTATGGAAAGGTACAGAACAAATCACAGTCGGCATTGAAGATTCAAGAAAGGTGGAGCCCACAATGGTTGGCTGTGGCACAAATGTGATAACGAAGGGATTCATACAGTGAAACTAACAAAACAACTAGGGTGGGGGAGGGACGGAGAGATTGGGAATGCATTTTCAATTGTCTATTGTCTTCTGTCTATTGCAAGGATTACTTGAATTTAGAGAAATCAATTATCATACACTTGGGTTGAAAGCTGCTCAAGCATCAACAATTTTAACATCTCCAACTTACTCAGTTTACAAGTCACAATATTCACCACAAAATATTCCAAATAGTAAAAACCTTTAAGATAGACACAAAATGCTGGAGTAACTCAGCGGGTCAGGCAGCATCTCTGGAGGGAAGGAATGGGGGACATTTCAGTTTGAGACACTTCTTGTGGGATGAGACAGAAGCTACCACCATATTTACAGTTACCTTAGAAACATAGAAAGTAGGTACAGGAATAGGCCATTCGGCCCTTTGAGCCAGCACTGCCATTCAATATGATCATGGCTGATCATCCAGAATCAGTACCCTGTTCTGGCATTTTCACTATATCCCTTGATTGCATTAGCTCTAAGAGTTCTATCTAATTCTCTCTTGAAAACATTCAGTGAATTGGCCTCCACTGCCTTCTGTGGTAGAACATTCCACAGATTCATAACTCTCTGGGTGAAAACGTTTTTCCTCATTTCAGTCCTAAATTTCCTACCCCTTATTCTTGAAATGTGTCCCCTTTTTCTGGACTCCTCCAACATCAGGAAAAAAATTTCTGCATCTACCCTATCCAATCATTTAAGAATTTTATATGTTTCTATATGATCCCCTCTCATCCTGAATTCCAGTGAATACACTGTAAACCCAGTCGATCCATTCTTTCATCAAATCTCAGTCCCGCCATCCCAGGGATTAACCTGGGGAACCTACGTTGCACTCCCTTAATAGCAAGAATGTTCTTTTTCAAATTAGGAGACCAAAACTGCACACGATACTCCAGGTGTGGTCTCACCAGGGCCCTGTACGACTGCAGCAGGACCTCCTGGCTCCTCTCGTAATAAAGGCTAACATGCCATTCGCTTTCTTTACTGCCTGCTGTACCTGCATGCTTACTTTCAGTGACCGATGTACAAGGACACCCAGGTCTTGTTGCACCTTTCCCTTTCCCTATTCTGACACCATTCAGATAATAATCTGCCTTCTTGTATTGCCCTGGTCTATATTGCAGTTCTTTAGCTGACATGCAAACAATGGGTGAACAGTCTCCTTCAGTGCTGTAAATTTTAATGAATCCATCTGTGCCAGACTCTCCATGGGTTGAATTGCAATGTATTTTGAAACACCCACATGCATAATAGAAGGTAGACCAGTGTCTGCACATCAGTCTTAAAATATGCACCATTATATCTTCAGCAGTTGACATATGCCATTGGGAATGAGACTTGTTGTCTGTTCAGCAACTGCTGGCTTTTTGTCGTCTGTCATTTGAGATTTGCCCAGTCGCAGCACACGCATTTCTTATGTTTGGGTATCAAAATGACATTAGCCTAGTTTCCGAATATTCTTCTCTTGTCAAGATAAATTGTGACTAAGGTCGGTTTTGTACATTATATAGTTTCCTACAAATGACAGCAGAAAGTAAAGTGGTTATTTGTATTGTATTGTATTGTATTGTATTGTATTGTATTGTATTGTATTGTATTGTATTGTATTGTATTGTATTGTATTTTAATGACCACACAGCCAGGCTGGTGGAATTTTGGGTTGTCGGCAGCGATACAATAATAAAGAACACACAACCACAATAAAAATGTAACACAAACATCCACCACAGCATTCATCACTGTGGTGGAAGGCACAAAAATTTGGCCAGTCCTCCTCCATTTCCCCCCCGTGGACAGGACCAGAGTCCAGAGTCAGTCCAGGGTCGGCTCTTCCTCACCGGAGACCGCGGCTTTAAGTTGTTGTAGGCCGCAGGCCGGCGGTCGAGATTTAAAGTCCCCGCCGCAGCCAGAAGCACCGTAGACTGCAGGGCCGGTGGTCGAAGCTCCCCTCCAGGGGTGATGGTAAGTCCATGCCGGCCTCGCGGTAGAAGTTGGCCGCGGGCCGGCAGTGATGGCTTCTTCTTCCCCCGGGTCCCCCACGAGGGATCCCGGGCTGTAGACGCCGCACCAGCTGGAGCTCTGCAGACCGCGGCTTCAGGCTGCGACTTCAGGCTGCCGGCTGCCCCGGGCCAGCGAAACGGAGCGCTCCCCTCCAGCGAGCCCCAGCGAGGGTTCACCTGCTCCATGCCGAGAGTCCACGCTGCGCCCGCCGCTGAAGCCCCGGGTGCGTCTCCGGGAAAGGCCGCGCCGATCCTTGATGTTGGGCCACGGGGGAGGCGACCTGGAAAAAGTCGCCTCTCCATGGAGGAGTCGACCGAAGCGGTTTCCCCCTTACCCCCCCACACCACCCCCCACACAAAACACACAAAGGAACATTAAACACATACTTTAAAACATACTAAAAAATAAAAAATAAATTTGTTGGAATTGTGATGTATGTAAAATGAATAAGCTGTTTTGTTGCATACTAAATCCATGCTTCTCAATTACTGCTTTGTTCATAGAATGATACAACACAGAAACAAGCCATTTAGCCCACTGAGTTCATGCCAACCATCAACTCCCCATTTGCACTCTTCCCATTTTATTTTCCCACATTCTGATTAACTCTCCCCTACCCCCCCACCCCCAGACTGTATCACTTGCCTATATACTAGGAATATAGAGTAATAGAATCATAGAGTGATACAGCGTGGAAACAGGCCCTTCAGCCAACTCGCCCACACCGGCCAACATGTCCCAGCTACACTAGTCCCACCTGCCGGCGTTTGGTCCATATCCCTCCAAACCTGCGCTATCCATGTATCTGTCTAACTGTTTCGTAAATGTTGGGATAGTCCCTGCCTCAACTACCTTCTCTGGCAGCTTGTTCCATACACCCACCACCCTTTGTGTAGAAAAAGTTACCCCTCAGATTCCTATTAAATCTTTTCCTCTTCACCTTAAACCTATGTCCTCTGGTCTTCGATTCCCCAACTCTGGGCAAATAGACTCTGTGCATCTACCCGATCTATTCCTGATTGGATGGAGGCAATTAAAGTTTATATGCCTTTTAAATGTTGTTATAGTACTTGTCTCAACTACCTCCTCCAGCAGCTTGTTCTATATGCCCATCATACTATGAGTGAGGAACTTGCTCTTCAGGTTCCTGTTAAATCTTTACCCCCTTACCTTAAACCTTTGTCCTCTGGTTCATGATTCCCTTACTTTTGGGAAAGCCTCTAAATAGACTCAGAAAACACATAAAACATAAATTATATATAAATTATACAAGGCAGTCAAAAGGAAAAAAATAACAAGACATGAGTGCAAACACAATTAGAAAGCAAGTTCATGGTGGGGAAAGCACGAACCTCTCATTCAGTTTTCACTGAGTTGGTGGATTGGAAATGGCCCCGTGTTTAAGTGCCCTACCCACAAGAGAACAAAAGATCTTACAAAAGATTACAGCCATCTGGAACACTTAGCTACAATGCACTGAACCCATTACTTTCTCCCTCAGTTGAGTATTGGAAATTTTAAGTCATGCACAAAGTCATGCCCACAACATTTATCAGAATGTGCTTTGGAAGAGGGCGTGACACAGCTGCATTCTTGTCAGGCCAATAGACAATAGACGATAGACAATAGGCAATAGACAATAAGTGCAGGAGTAGGCCATTCGGCCCTTCATGCCGGCACCACAATTCAATGTGATCATGGCTGATCATCCAAATTCAGTACCCTGTTCCTGCCTTCTCACCTTATCCCTTGACTCCGCTATCTTTAAGAGCTCTATCTAACTCTCTCTTGAAAGCATCTAGAGAATTGGCCTCCACTGTTTTCTGAGGCAGAGAATTCCACAGATTCACAACTCTCTGGATGAAAAAGTTTGTCCTCATCTCCATTCTATAGGTCTTTCTCACTGCTAATCTAGTGAACCTACGCTGCACTCCCTCAATAGCAAAAATGTCCTTCCTCAAATTTGGAGACCAAAACTGCACACAATGCTCCAGGTGTGGTCTCACCAGGGCCCTATGCAACTGCAGAAGAACCTCTTTGCTCCTATACTCAATTCCTCTTGTAATGAAGGCCAACATGCCATTCACTTTCTTCACTGCCTGCTGTACTTGCATGCTTACTTTCATTGACTGATGAACATATACGTCCAGATCTGGCTGTACTTCCCCTTTTCCCAACTTGACACCATTCAGATAATAATCTGCCTTCCTGTTCTTGTCACCAAAGTGGATAACCTCACATTTATCCACATTAAACTGCATCTGCCATGCATCTGCCCACTCACGCAACCTGTCCAAGTCACCCTGCATCCTCATAGCATCCTCCTCACAGTTCACAGGAATATGATCAGAACAAGACTTATTTGTACACTGACATTCACCCACCTTTGATGCTTACTATTGAGCTTTTGATTGCCCTTTGATTTCCTTCAGCATTTTTTCTTTACACTACCTGTTGTACTAGTTATGGGTGGATTATGTATAGTGTGATTACATTTGACTGGATAGCAGACAGAAGCTTTTCATTGTACCTCAGAACATGTGATAATAATAAGCGAATACCAATACCAATATAATACCAAGCCGCTACCAATACCAACACCAATACCAAAGCAATGCCAATACCAATACAGATAGTAGGCCCTCCGCGGTCATGAATGACCATGGGTGATGCATCCTAGTTTGCAGGTGATGTGTGGTCGGATGCAAGCCTGGGCGATGTCATATGGATGACAGGCTGTTGCCCATGCAGCACATCCCCCCTCTGCACGTCGCTGATCGATCCAAAGGAACAGCAGGGCCGTTACAGTTTGGCACCAGCGCCGTCGCAGGAGCTGCCAGAGCGAGGTTGTAGACAACGACGAACTGCCTTAGGGCTCCGACTCCGGATTTTCTTGAGGTTTACTCCTGGAGCCTTTTCCATGACTGGATATGGCCACAAGGCAGTGGAGGTTTTAAATCAGAGTTTTCTCTCTCCTAGATGGACTGCCTTCCCAGGCTGATGAGCCCCATCTGCCCGAGGCTCATGGGGGTGGGAGCGTCTACCTTCCCGTGCAGGTCTATAGCACCTGCCCACTGCCCAATACAGATATCAATGCCAATATCTATGCCAAAAACAATAGCAATACAATACTAATACCAATACCGATACCAATACTGATACCAATACCAATACCAATACAAAACAATACCAATACCAATTTAATACCAATAACAATACAATATCAAAACCAATACCAATACAGTACAGATACCAATACCTATACAATATCAATACTGGTACCAATACCAGTATAATACCCCAATACCAGTACCAGTGCCAGTACCAATACAATACCAGTACAAATACCAATATTAGAACTTTCCCAGGGAGGAATCTCTGCCTTGCTTAATAAAATTGCAAGGTTATTAGTAAACTGGGAATTCTGGAATTGCCGACACATGACCTTGCATCATATGCAGAGGTCACCCCCTCAAACGTTCCTCAGGCCAGTGCTGATTGGGCAATGTCTCTTGGACAGGAAGATATTTTCGAGCATGAATTTTAGATTGGGATCGAACCTGATTGGAAGAATGCAAGTCTTCATTCCCCATGAAGGTCAGCAGTGACATTCACTCTCTGGAAGATGACCATTATAAAGGCAAAGTGATTTTATTCATCACCAAACCATTCTCAAGATATGTACTTGTTCCCAACCATGGCAGAGATAGAGGGTGTTTATAACAGCTGCAGCTCGCTGGTAATAGAGGTAAATATGAACGCTTTGCTTGACAAATCATTCTTGAAATATTTTATTAAGCACTAATATTGTGAGAAGTTCTGCCTTGAACAGTACTCACAATTTTTTGGGGTCATTAATAATTTACTATGAATCACATTTCTGGCAAGCTTTTCATGGTGTTGAAATAAATTATGTATTTTATCATCTCTATTCCGGTCACTGATCTAAGCGGAATATAAATAATGTTTGTGTTTGATTCTATTCCAGAGGGCCCCAATGGTTCCCACAATCCACCTCACACGCTATCTGCAGTTTATGTTGCCTCAGGTTTGCAGCCAATATAGTTTTTCACCCTAGTCATTCCCTCTTCTCTTCTCCCCTCTTCCATAGATTCTGCACTCTGTATCTTCCCCTTTGATTTTCCTATGGTACGTGAGTTTGGCTTGATTGCATATATGTGTCTTCTTTGATTGATCGATAAGACAGGTTGAGTAGGATATGGGCCAAATGCATGTAGGTTGGACTAATGTAGATAGGACATGTTGACCAGTGTGGGCAAGTTGGGCCTGTTTCCACACTGTAAGACTATGACTCTATAACACCAAGAGTTTCCTAATAGGTGAAATTTTAATTGCTCCATCCATTGATGTTCCTCCTAAGGTCTGGTCCAACCACCCTTTGAAGAAGAATAAACAGAATCAGGAAAAAAACACTTCACGTGGAGTTCAGAACAGTGATCCTAGTTTTAGAAACTTGGCAGTCAATTTCTGTATAATAAAATGAGATAAATGAACCAATAATGACCCAGAATATATGGATAGTGATCCACATACTATCACCAGCTTCCACTCCACCACTATAATTGTACTTCAGATTCAGATTCAACTTTAATTGTCATTGTCAGTGTACAGTACAGAGACAACGAAATGCATTTAGCATCTGCCTGGAAGAGCGACATAGAATATGAGCAATAAATAAATCTATTTACATGCATACAGTCATAGTGTTTTTCCAGGTGGGAGGAGTGTCCGGGGGGGGTGATTGGCAATCACCGAGGTACGTTGTTGAGTAGTGTGACAGCCGCAGGAAGAAGCTGTTCCTGGACCTGCTGGTCCGGCAACGGAGAGACCTGTAGCGCCTCCCGGATGGTAGGAGGGTAAACAGTCTATGGTTGGGGTGAGAGCAGTCCTTGCTAATGCTGAGCGCCCTTCGCAGACAGCGCTTGCTTTGGACAGACTCAATGGAGGGGAGCGAGGAACCGGTGATGCGTTGGGCAATTTTCACCACCCTCTGCAATGCTTTCCGGTCGGAGACCGAGCAGTTGCCATACCATACTGTGATACAGTTGGTAAGGATGCTCTCGATGGTGCAGCGGTAGAAGTTCACCAGGATCTGAGGAGACAGATGGACCTTCTTCAGTCTCCTCAGGAAGAAGAGACGCTGGTGAGCCTTCTTGACCAGTGTTGAGGTATTGTGGGTCCAAGAGAGGTCATCGGAGATGTTGACCCCCAGGAACCTGAAGCTAGAAACACGTTCAACCTCCGTCCCTTTAATGTGGATGGGGGTGTGCGTGCCGCCCCTAGACCTTCTGAAGTCTACAATGAGCTCCTTGGTCTACTTGGAGTTAAGGGCCAAGTTGTTGTCAGCGCACCATGCTGCTAGGAGCTTGACCTCCTCCCTATAGGCCGACTCATCGTTGTTGCTGATGAGGCCAATCACCGTTTAATCATCTGCATACTTGATGATGGTGTTGGTACCATGTACAGGTGTGCAGTCGTAGGTGAAGAGGGAGTAGAGGAGGTGGCTCAGCACACAGCCCTGTGGAACGCCGGTGTTCAGGGTGAGGGTTGAAGAGGTGTGCTTGTCTAACCTAACAGACTGGGGTCTGTTGGTTAGAAAGTCCAATATCCAGTTGCAGAGGGAGGGGTCGATGCCCAGGTCACCGAGTTTGATGATCAGTTTAGAGGGTATAATGGTGTTGAATGCTGAGCTGTAATCGATGAACAGCATTCTTACGTAAGTGTCTCTGTTGTCGAGGTGGGAGAGGGCGGAGTGAAGTGCCGTTGAGATGGCATCCTCCGTACTCCTGTTCTTGCGGTAGGCAAACTGATAGGGATCCAATGTGGGGGGTAGGCAGCCTTTGAGGCGTTCCAGGACCAGCCTCTCGAAGCACTTGGTGATGATGGCAGTAAGTGCAACTGGGCGGAAGTCGTTGAGGCTTGCCGCAGTGGAGTGTTTTGGCACCGGCACGATGGAGGTGGTTTTAAGGCACGTGGGGACAACTGCTTGGGCAAGTGACAGGTTGAAGATGTCAGTCCAGACGTCTGTCAGCTGCGCAGCACAGGCCCTGAGGACGCGCCCGGGGATGCCGTTTAATTTATTAGCCAAGTATGTAAAAATATACAAGGAATTTGATTTGCCATACAATCATACCAAAAAAGCAACAAGACACACGATATAAAAATTAACATAAACATCCACCACAGCGCACTGATGGAAGACAATAACGTATTATCTTCTTCCCTCCTTTTCTCCCGCAGCCGAGGCAGTCGAACCATCCGCAGTCAGGGAGATCGAAGTTCCCTGCTGCCGGCGATCGAAACAACCGTGTCAGGGCGACTGAAGCTCCCACGTCGGGGCGGTCGAAGCTCCCGTGATCAGAACGGTCGAAGCTCCTGCGGTTGGAGCTCCCGAAGGCGATCTCTAACCAAGGGACCGCGAGCTCCATGATGTTACGTCTGCAGGTTCCCGTGGTGGGAGCTGTCGAAGTAGATCCCTGACAAAGGGACCGTCAGCTCCATGATGTTAGGCCGCCGTGCGGACGGAGATACGATATGGAAAAAGTCTCATCTCCGTCATTGAAAGAGATTAAAAAAAGTCCCCCACTCTCCCCACCCCCCACAAAATACAACACTAAAGATACACTAAAACAACATCAAACCACAGACTAAACAGAACAACAGAGGAAAAGGACGAGACGGACTGCAGGCGAGGCTGCCATCAGATGTCGCCACTGAATGCTGTACAGGTCATCCTGAGGAAAGTACAAACTGTGTACAATCTTCATGGTGAAAGCGTTTTGGGAGAAACTGAAGAGTCTGTTGGTCGAAGATTGACATGAAAAGCTAGAGTAATTCAGCGGGACAGGCAGAATGTCTGGGGAGAAGGAATGGGTGACTTTTCGGGTCGAGACACTTCTTCAGTCTGTCAGTCATTGCATCAACTGTTTTTTCTACAATTTATTGTATGTGGGCAGAGGAAGAGGGCAATGTATGCAGCCATGTTACTAGCTCTCACTTAGGTGGCTTCCAGAGCTGACAAAGCTTCTTAATGTTTCTGACATTCAGAAATATGGAGAAATAAACTATGGAAATGTCAAAGACTAGAAGGCATAGCTTTAAGGTGACCTGTGTCGGCTTTCACCGGGATCTCCGGTTTCATCCCACATTCCAAAGAAATACAGGTTTGTGGGCTAATTTGTATAGTAAAATTGTAAATTGTCTCTCGTGTGTGTGTGGGGATCACTGGTCGGCGTGGACTTGGTGGGCCGAAGGGCCTGCTTCTGCGCTGTACCTCTGAACTAAACTAAACTAAAGCAGCTGTAGGCAGGATTGAACTCTGGACTCTGGTGCTGTAAGGCAATAACTTTACCCCTGCTCCACCGTGATTCCCCTCAACTCAGTATAATTGTCATAAAATTACTCTTGCAAAAATATTTTTTCACCCGACCAAAATTTCTTGTGGTGTATTTATATATAGTTCGTGAACTTCTTATGGCTGATAAAGCCGATGTAACTCCACATTTATATTTCATTACAAGACATGAGTACATTATATAATGTAGGCTGTCACAGAGACGTTTTATGATGAGCACTAATTGAGTTGGATTGTAAGGCAATGCAGGCACGGTTAAGAGATTCCAAACAAGAAAGTGTGGCAGCCTGCCAACAAACTGGCTGAGAATCGCTCTCAGTGAGTAAGTTACTGATTGTGCTGGTATTAAGGGAAGCATGGATATGATGATGGTAGTCTAGTTTCCGCTTGTGTGTCTTTTGTTCTTAAGGTTGCATTTATCCAAATGAGGAAGGACATTATTGCTATTGAGAGATAGGTTCACCAGGTAAATTCCTGGGATGGTAGGACTGACATATGATGAAAGAATGAGTCGACTGGGCTTGTATTCGCTGGAATGTTCACTGTATGTTCTGTTGTGCTGAAGCAAAGCAAGAATTTCATTGTCCTATCAGGGACACATGACAATAAACTCACTTGAACTTGAACTTGACCTTGAATTTAGAAGGATGAGAGAGGATCTTATAGAAACATATAAAATTTTTAAAGGATTGGACCGACTAGTTGCAGGAAAAATGTTCCCAATTTTGGGGGAGTCCAGAACCAGCAGTGTCAGTTTAAGAATAAGGGGTAGGCCATTTAGGACTTAGATGAAGAAACAGTTTTCCCCCCAGAGAGTTGTGAATCTGTGGAGTTCTCTGCCACAGAAGACAGCGGAGGCCAATTCACTGGATGTTTTCAAGAGAGAGTTAAATTTAGCTCTTAGAGCTAAAGGAATCAAGGGATATGGGGAAAAAGCAGGAACGGGGTACTGATTTTAGATGATCAGCCATGATCATATTGAATGGCAGTGCTGGCTTGAAGGTCCAAATGGCCTACTCCTGCAACAATGTTTCTATGTTTCTAGGTATAGTAAACCCTCATTATAATGGACCATGAGGGGGGAAAAGGTGTCCGTTGTTGCCATTTGTGATAATCATTTATTATTACATAGCCATAATGCATTTTAAAGAGGTCTGTTAACACGAGGGTTTAATAATAATAATAATAATAATAATAATAATACATTTTATTTATGGGCGCCTTTCAGGACTCTCAAAGACACCTTACAGATTAAAACAAGCAAATTACAAAAATATAAACAAAATGAAACATAAAATAAGTAGTAGGGACAGCAACAATACACAATTCATCTACATATGAAAAACACAGTATGGAAACTATAGTCTGGTAACAGCTCCACTTATCCCCCTGTGACCACACTTTCAATGACATTCCCCCTTCGGGTTTGTTTGTGAAGATCCCTCGGAACCTACTCCAGACTGCGCTATTCAAATCTGATCCTTCATTCTTCATCCCAATCCTTCACAATGCCACATGTCAACATTCACAAAGATCCTGCTGAGCCGTTGTACACTCACCAGGCACCAACCTTGTCATTTTCAGAAGGTGATTTTTCTGCTTGAGTAGTTTTAAGAGAGCATTTAATGGCCATTAACAAATTCTCTTGATCAAACCTCCACATCATATTACTGCGATGGTCATTTTTAATGAAAATTTGTAAACATTTGCAAAAAGAAGTAGAGGAATAATTTAAAAAAAGGACACAAATTGCTGGAGTAAGTCAGTGGATCAGGCAGCATCTCTAGAGAATATGGATAGGCAACACAGTGGCACAGCGGTAGAGTTGCTGCCTTACAACGCTTGCAGCGGAGGAGACCTGGGTTCGATCCTGACTACGGATGCTGTCTGTACGGAGTTTGTACATTCTCCTCGTGACCACGCGGGTTTTCGCCAAGATCTTCAGTTTCCTCCCACATTCCAAAGACATACAGGTATGTAGGTTAATTGGCTTGGTGTATGTGTAAATTGTCCCTAGTGAGTGTAGGATAGTGTTAATGTGCGGGGATCGCTGGTCGATGCGGACTCGTTGGGCCGAAGGGCCTGTTTCCGAGCTGTATCTCTAAACTAAACTAAACTAAACTAAATGCCTCAGGTCAGGACCCTTCATCAGATTCACTGTCTGAAGAAGGATCCTGGTAAAAAAGCATTGCCAAGTCTGAAGAAAGGCCCACATCTGCAACGTCGCATATCCATGTTCTCCAGAGATGCTGCCTGACCTGCTGAGTTACTCCAGCACATTGTGTCTCTTTATTGTAAACCAGCATTTGCAATTGCTTGTGACTCCAAGATGAATAATAATCATTATTATATTAAAATAAACTATGTAATTGTTACTTTTTATAATTTTCACTGCAAATTAAAACACAGCATGGAAACAGGCCCTTCGGAACATTGGGTCCATAGTGCCGTGATCACCCATACACTAGTTCTATCCGTCACTCCAGGGACGATTTACCGAAGCCAATTAACGTACAAACCTGCACATCTTTGGAATATGGAAGGAAACCGTAGCACCTGGAGAAAACCCACATGGTCACGGGGAGATTGTACAAACTCCGTACAGACAGCACCCGTAGTCAGGACCAAAACCGGGTCTCCGACGCTGCAAGGCTGCAACTCTACCGCTGCACCAATGTGCAGTACCTTTCTAGAATTCTATGAACCACATTCAGGGAGGTGGAGTGGTGGGTGATTTATGAAAATAAATGATCTGAATCGGAATAGCAGCTCATTAAACTGTGCTGCATTATCGTGGGTTGGAAATGAATTCAACAGAGAATAAAATTAAGCCTGTTTCAGCAGGATCCACTACATAGAGCAGAGCAAGTCAAGTAATGACTCTATTCGGTAATAGTTAGGCACCATGGAGCATGGTGACAATGCCTTAATCCCAGTGTGAAATTACATCGCCAGCCTCAAACAATTGCACTCACTGGAGTTAGAGGAGAGACGGCAAATTTCTGTCTTCTTATACCCATTAGGTTAAATTGTCACTTAAATTCTTCCTCCTAAAGCTTGAAAGGATTAATCTCACTCCCACTTTTCCGCTGAAGCCCATTGCTAATTTACTTTGAACGTGGAGAGGAGGGAGTCACCATAATGTCTTACAACGATATCATTTGTATTGTTGGTGACGTTACAGCTATACCCTTTATCCTGTACACTGTGTTAAGCTTGATTAGATGTGCAAACTCCACACAGACAGCAACTGTAGTCAGGTTCGAGTCTGGGTCTCTGGCGCTGTGAGGCAGCTACTCTACCTGGGATGCTCGGGTTTGCAAAGGTTTGTCAATCGGATGAGAAGTAAACGCAAGATATTCGGAATTACAGAATAGTTGAGTAAGGAAGGTTCCTTTAAGCAGAATATGGTACATTAAGGTATGATCTGAATCGCTGTGACGCATGAAGGAACTATAACTGCCTACTTATGCTAATGAAATGACTCCTGATACAGCAACATCATTCTAATTTGTTGCTAGCCAGATATTTTTAACATGGATGTTAGTCACTGGATTTCTTTTTAATTAATTTCAACAGGAAACATTCTTGTTTGTATGCATACTGGGTAGCAGTGAGCAGTGAGCTGGATATTAAAGTACTTGGCTGGTGACGTTTGCACTGTGTAGATAGCATTGCAATAAATAAGGAGGCGAAATTGGACTTCTGAATTAAATCCTTATGGAAAAGCTAATTGTCAAAGTGGGAGCTGAAGTCCATGTTTAGGTGGGTGAAAAGCTAAGAACAACAAAATGTGTGCTTAACATCACCTCATATCCACGCACCCAGCCTTACAGTGCCAGAGACCTGGGTTTAATCCTGACCTCAGGTGCTGTCATTACGGAGTTTGCACCTTCTCTGTTTCAGTTTCAGTGTCAGTTTAGTCCATGGGGACGTCTAACAAGGACAGGACCTACACAGTGAACGGTTGGCCTCTGGGTAGTGTTGTAGAGCAGAGGGGTACAGGTGCATGGTTCCTTGAAGGTGGAGTCGCAGGTAGATAAGGTGGTCAAAAAGGCTTTTGGCACTTTGGCCTTCATCAGTCAGAGTATTGAGTATAGAGGTTGGGAGGTCATGTTGCAGTTGTATAAGACGGTGGTGAGACCACATTTAAAATATTGTGTTCAGTTCTGGGCACCATGTTATAGGAAAGATATTGTGAAGCTTGAAAGGGTTCAGGGAAGATTTATGTTGCCAGGTCTAGAGGGTGTGAGCTATAGGGAGAGGTTGAGTAGGCTAGGTCTCTATTCCTTGGATGAGGGGTGATCTTATAGAGGTGTATAAAATCATGAGAGGAATAGATTGGGTAGATGCACAGTCTCTTGCCCAGAGTAGAGGAATAGAGGACCAGAGGACATAGGTTTAAGGTGAACGGGAAAAGAGTTAACAGGAATCTGAGGGGTGACATTTTCACACAAAGGGTCGGGGGTGTATGGAACAAGCTGCCAGAGTAGTTGAGGCTGGGACTACACAACATTTAAGAAATAGTTAGACAGGTACATGGATAGGACGGGTTTGGAAGGATATGGGACATTGATGGACGGTTTGGGCGAGTTGGGCCGAAGTGCCTGTTTGCACACTGTATCACTCTATGACTAACTAGAGAGCCGTCCTGAGCTATTATTTACCTCATTGGAGATGCTCGGACTATTTTCCTTTATCATGTATCTGTACACTGTGGATGGCTTCATTGTAATCATGTACAGTCTTTTTGCTGACTGCTAAAATTCTTAAACAGTTGGGCAGGCTAGATGCAGGAAGATTGTTCCCGATGTTGGGGAAGTCCAGAGCAAGGGGTCACAGTTTAAGGATAAGGGGGAAATCTTTTAGGACCGAGATGAGAAAAACATTTTTCACACAGAGAGTGGTGAATCTCTGGAATTCTCTGCCACAGAAGGTAGTTGAGGCCAGTTCATTGGCTATATTTAAGAGGGAGTTAGATGTGGCCCTTGTGGCTAAAGGGATCAGGGGGTATGGAGAGAAGGCAGGTACGGGATACTGACATGGATGATCAGCCATGATCATATTGAATGGCGGTGCAGGCTCGAAGGGCTGAATGGCCTACTCCTGCACCTATTTTCTATGTTTCTATGTTTCTATGGTTAGGACGCAACAAAAGGTTTTCACTTTACCTCTGTACATTCATCCCGATGCTCCCTTCTACCCTTGATCTTTAAGCAATTGCGGCAAGGATTTGTTCAGTAGTGTGCAATTATCAGATGCTCCTCCAATGGCTGATGTAAGCTTGAGGATCAGCACTGCTCTATCCAATTGGGAACCTTGCAGATCTTTGGACTCAACACCAAATTTACCCATTTTTATTGTACCTTTCGATTTCATTTTGTTTAATTTAAAAAAATTGTCGAATTGCTCACAGCCAGTGTTCAAAGTAACAGTTGCAGTGTTAGGATGGTTACTGTAAGAACAATGGCATTAAGCAGACCTGTAGGATGACCACCCGTTCATGGATCTCACCCGATTCTCCTGAAACTTTAGAAACCAAGAACTGCAGATGCTGGTTAAAATAACACAAAATAACACAAAGTGGTTGAGCAAGTCAGCAGGTCAGGCAGCATCTCTGGAGAACATAGTTAGGTGACATTTTGGATCAAGACTGAAACATCACTGATTCCATGTTCTCCTGAGATGCTGCCTGACCTGCTGAGTTACTCCAGCATTTTGTGCTGTCTCCTGAAACATTATAATGCGTCAAGCAAGTAGGACGACCAATCTCATAGAGCCGTGGAGGAGGAGACAGGGGCTGAAGAGGAATGAAAAGGATGTTCCTTTAAAAAGGAGTTGGTGAGGAATTTATATTAGTCAGAGAGTGGTGAATTTGTGGAATTCATTGCCACAGAAGGCTATGAAGGCCAGGTCAATATAGATAGATTCATGATTGGTATTGGTTTCAGGGGTTATGGGGAGAAGGCAGGGAAATGGGATTAGGAGCGAGAGACAGATCAGGCATGATTGAATGGTGGAGTAGACTTGATGGGCCGATGGCCTAATTCTGCTCCTATCGCATAGAAAATAGAATATAGGTGCAGGAGGCCATTTGACCCTTCGAGTATGCACTGCCATTCATTGTGATCATGGCTGATCATCCACAATCAGTAACCCGTGCCTGCCTTCTCTCCATATCCCTTGATTCCGCTAGCCCCAAGAGCTCCATCTAACTCCTTATTAAATTCATCCAGTGAATTGGCCTCCACTGCCTTCTGTGCCAGAGAATTCCTCAAATTCACAACTCACTGGGTGAAAAGGTTTTTTTTCATTTCAGTTTTAAATGGCCTCCCCTTCATTCTTAGACTGCGGCACCTGGTTCTGGACTCCCCCAACATTGAGAACATTTTTCCTGCATCTAGCTTGTCCAGTCCTTTTATAATTTTATACGTTTCTATAAGATTCCCTCTCATCCTTTTAAATTCCAGTGAATACAAGCCCAGTCTTTCCAATCTTTCCTCATATGACCTTATGAGACAGATCACAAAGGGCTCCAGGAGGACTTGGAGAATCACCCAGCCCCACCATAAGAAGATTTTGGTAGCAGACAGCTACAGTAATCTCCTCCAGGTTTGACAACTCCTGCATCAGGGAGCAATGAAGAAACACATTTTACGTTTTCACAAAATCTGAGGATATCTGGCCACTGTACACAACTGTACTGTTTCCTCGTTAAAAACTAGAGTTCATATTGAGGTTCCTTCAAGAGTCAAGAGGGTTTAATGGTCATATGCATCTAGAATGGAGCAATGGCATTCTTATTTGCTGCTGCAGCTTTACAATCCCATTAACATAATAACACAACAAATAAATATAGAACAATCAACAATACAATAAACTATTAGTCATAACAGTTAAGCAAATCACACTAGTGCAAACTGAAGTAGTTAATGCAAACAAAACAAAGTCCATGGTAGAGCATAGTTGTGGTAGAGTTGTGGTTAGCGTTATGCAAGGTGGTTCAAGAGCAGGAAGAACCCGTTCTTGAACATAGAAACATAGAAAAATAGGCTATTCGGCCCTTCGAGCCAGCACCGCCATTCAATATGATCATGGCTGATTATCTAAAATTAGTACCCCATTCCTGCTTTTCCCCCATATCCCTTGAATCCTTTTGCCCTAAGAGCTAAATCTGACTCGCTCTTGAAACCTGGAGGTAACAGTTCTCAGGGCTCCTGTACCTTCATCCCGATGATCCCTCCTACACTTGACCTTTAAGTAATTGAGGCAGGGATTTGTTCACCCACATGCAATAATCAGAGCAGGTAGACTGTAAATCTGGATTAGAGGGATTTTATGCCCTCATGACCCTCAGATTTTCTTGCCTTTTCTCCAAGTCCAGCTGCCGTCTTCACTTGTGCAGATTGCAGCACTCTCCACTTAGATATGGTAAGCCCGTAGGATACTTCTGAATTGTGGCATGGTGCAAGAGAGAGCAAGAGTGTTTTATTGTCCTATGTGCTGAAGTGGAACAATAAATTTTTTAGTTGCAACAGCACAACAGGTTTGTAAAACACATTAGATAATAGAATGAACAAACAAAAAATAATTAAAAAAATTAAAAACCCAATGTGGTACAAAAATGCACACAAAAAACAGCAAAGCCCAAAGTTCCTAGTGCAACTCAGGCAGTTAGTGTGGGAACAGGCCCTTCGGCCTACTGGGTCCGTTTACAATTTACAGAAGCCAATTAACCTACAAACCTGTACGTCTTTGGAATGTGGTAGGAAACTGGAGCACCCGGAGAAAACCCATGCGGTCACAGGGAGAACATAAAAACTGCGTACAGACAACACCTGTAGTCAGGATCGAACCTGGGTCTCTGGCGCTGTTAAAGGCAGCAAGTCTACCGCTGCGCCACTGTGCCGCCCTGCAGCTCATAGTTCTGAGTTTAGTTGGAGCTCATGGTGTCCAATAGCCTGATGGTTGTTGGGAAGAAGTTGTTCCTGAACCTGGACGTTCCAGTTTTCAGACCCCTACACCTTCTTCCCGATGGCAAGAGTAAAAGGGGAGGAGGAGGTCTCACCTTGAAGAGACCAGTAGTATTTGATACTTGTGTACCTTGGTGCGAGTGTGTCTATGAACCATTACCTGTGGTACTGTGGTGCGAGCAGCCGGAATAATGAAGGAAAGCCCTTGTCTTCCATGATTCACCGGGCTGGGCTGCTGATTCCCAGCACTGTTGACTCCCTTGGGATGAAGGAGTCATGTCTGCCTCCCAGAAACATGACATTCATCAAGAGGAAACTCGTCTCATGATCCAGAACTGAGGCAGTGGAAAATTTTTTCTTTTCATAAAGGGCTTGATTGATTAACTGGAGTCCTTACAGCCACAAGCGCAGTCATAAAGCAGTCGTGAACTCATCTGAAAACAGTCATGCCTGTAAATGCCGCCTTGTCTTCACTGAAAACCTAAGCAGATGAAGTTATTTCTTCACGATTGGCGAACCTGGGTGAGATGCCGCTTAAAAGGTCACTGCACAAGATTACATTGCTTGGGTTGGCATAGTACGGTGGCGCAGCGGTAGAGTGGCTGCCTTGTAGCGCCAGAGACTGGAGTTCTATCCCGACTATGGTGCTTGTCTGTACGTTCTCCCTGTGACCTGCGTGGGTTTTCTCCGGGATCTCCGATTTCCTCCCACTCTCCAAAGACGTACAGATTTGTCGGTTAATTTACTTGGTATAATTGTATATTGTCCCTAGTGTATGTAGGGTAGTGTTAATGTGCGGAAACCGCTGGTCGATGTGGACTTGGTGGGCCGAAGGGCCAGATTCCACGCTGTATCTCTAAACCTAAAAAAATGAAAACCACAAAATATATTGGATAGGATATATATGGATAGGGGATTGGCCATTTACTGAACCTCCTGTACAGTTCCTTTATATCTATTTCTTCTAAATGTATTGTCATCTTAAACCCAATCACAATGTCTTTATGACTTTTCTGAACGGAAGAGAAATATCCAGCTTCCCGATCTGTGGACCAAACTGTCGTCCTGATCAAATCCCTCGTCCCTGCAAACATTTTGGTAAATCTAAACATTCTTCAATGGCTGGTACACAAAATTGCTGGGGAAACTCAGCGGGTGCAGCAGCATCTATGGAGCGAAGGAAATAGGCGACGTTTCGGGCCGAAACCCTGGCCCGAAACGTCGCCTATTTACTTCGCTCCATAGATGCTGCTGCACCCGCTGAGTTTCCCCAGCAATTTTGTGTACCTTCGATATTCCAGCATCTGCAGTTCCTTTTTGAACATTCTTCAATGGCTGTTTGATTTTCTTAAAGTAAAGCACCAAGGATTGGATGAAATACTTCAGCTGGGCAAAGCCACTGGTTCATCAAGTATTTGCTTTATTTCCTGGCTTTTGTCATCTACATCTTTATTAAAACTTTTCACTGTACTATTATTGTTTGTATTTTATGTATGTGTATGTATATATAGATACATATAAATGCATACATACTGTACATATAGGAAGGAGAGTCTCGTCCCAGAAATGTCACCCATTCCTTCTCTCCAGAGAATCTGCCTGTCCCGCTGTGTTACTCCAGCTTTTTATGTCTATTATACATATATATATAATAATAATAATAATAAATTTTATTTAATGGGCGCCTTTCAGACATCTCAAGGACACCTTACATAGTAATCGGAATAAAAACATATAATCGGAATAGAACAGGTAAAAAAGACATCACAGAGACACAAATTAAAAACAGAATTCAATCCAAAAACAGAAAATCAAAAACACAGTGTGAAGAGAGAGCAGCGGCAGCCAAAGCGCACCAGCGTCCACTCTCTCTTCACGGCAGCCATCTTGGACACAGACCTACAGGACTACAATTAGACAAAAAAATCATCCCCCCACAGTGGGTAGCACTGTGGAGGAAGGCACAATGTCCAGTCCCCACCCCATGTTCACCCCAAAGTCAGGCCTATTGAGGCCACTGCCTCAATATATATACACATTTATATGTGTATTCAGATTCAGATTCAGATTCAATTTTAATTGTCATTGTCAGTGTACAGTACAGAGACAACGAAATGCATTTAGCATCTCCCTGGAAGAGCGACATAGCAAATGATTTAAATAAATAATAATAAGTGATAATAAGTGTCCGGGGGGTGGGGGGGTGATTGGCAGTCACCGAGGTACGTTGTTGAGTAGAGTGACAGCCGCCGGGAAGAAGCTGTTCCTGGACCTGCTGGTTCGGCAACGGAGAGACCTGTAGCGCCTCCCGGATGGTAGGAGGGTAAACAGTCCATGGTTGGGGTGAGAGCAGTCCTTGGCGATGCTGAGCGCCCTCCGCAGATAACGCTTGCTTTGGACAGACTCAATGGAGGGGAGCGAGGAACCGGTGATGCGTTGGGCAATTTTCACCACCCTCTGCAATGCCTTCCGGTCGGAGACAGAGCAGTTGCCATACCATACTGTGATGCAGTTGGTAAGGATGCTCTCGATGGTGCAGCGGTAGAAGTTCACCAGGATCTGAGGAGACAGATGGACCTTCTTCAGTCTCCTCAGGAAGAAGAGACGCTGGTGAGCCTTCTTGATCAGAGTTGAGGTATTGTGGGTCCAAGAGAGGTCATCGGAGATGTTGACTCCCAGGAACCTGAAGCTAGAAACACGTTCCACCTCCGTCCCGTTAATGTGGATGGGGGTGTGCGTGCCACCCCTGGACTTCCTGAAGTCTACAATGAGCTCCTTGGTCTTCTTGGAGTTAAGGGCCAGGTTGTTGTCAGCGCACCATGCTGCTAAGTGCTGGACCTCCTCCCTGTAGGCCGACTCATCGTTGTTGCTGATGAGGCCAATCACCGTTGTATCATCTGCATACTTGATGATGGTGTTAGTACCATGTACAGGTGTGCAGTCATAGGTGAAGAGGGAGTAGAGGAGGGGGCTCAGCACACAGCCCTGTGGAACGCCGGTGTTCAGGGTGAGGGTTGAAGAGGTGTGCTTGTCTAACCTAACAGACTGGGGTCTGTTGGTTAGAAAGTCCAGTATCCAGTTGCAGAGGGAGGGGTCGATGCCCAGGTTACCGAGTTTGGTGATCAGTTTTGATGGTATAATGGTGTTGAATGCTGAGCTGTAATCGATGAACAGCATTCTTACGTAAGTGTCTCTGTTGTCGAGGTGGGAGAGGGCGGAGTGAAGTGCCGTTGAGATGGCATCCTCCGTACTCCTGTTCTTGCGGTAGGCAAACTGATAGGGATCCAGTGTGGGGGGTAGGCAGCTTTTGAGGTGTGCCAGGACCAGCCTCTCGAAGCACTTGGTGATGATGGGGGTAAGTGCAACTGGGCGGAAGTCGTTGAGGCTTGCCGCAGTGGAGTGTTTTGGCACTGGCACGATGGAGGTGGATTTAAGGCACGTGGGGACAGCTGCTTGGGCAAGTGACAGGTTGAAGATGTCAGTCCAGACGTCTGTCAGCTGCGCAGCACAGGCCCTGAGCACGCGCCCGGGGATGCCGTCAGGGCCAGCAGCTTTACGTGCATTAGTCCTACTCAGTGCCACGAATACGTCGTAGGGGGTGAGTGTGAGGGGTTGGTGATCGGCAGGTAGCACAGCCTTGATGGCTGTCTCTAGATTGTCCCTGTCGAAGCGGCCATAGAAGTGGTTAAGCTCCTCAAGGAAGGAGGCGTCGCTGGATGTGGGGGTGGTGTTGGAGGGTCTGTAGTCCGTGATGGCCTGGATGCCTTGCCACATGCGTCGGGGGTCGGAGTTGTTGTTGAAGTGCTCCTCAATCCTGAGCTTATGGCAGTGCTTGGCCTTCTTGATGCCCCTCTTCAGGTTAGCCCTGGCTGAACTGTAGGCTCGAGCATCGCCTGACCTGAAAGCGGTGTCCCGTGCTTTCAGCAGTAGCCTGACCTCGCTGTTCATCCATGGCTTCTGATTCGGGAATATGGTCACCTGTTTGAGGGAGGTGACACTATTGATGGTGGAGTTTATAAAGTCCAGAACAGAGGATGTGTAGGAATCAATGTCCGTGTGGGAGTCAAGGGTGGCCTGGGCTGCAAACGCCTTCCAGTCAGTGTTTCCAAAACACTGCTGAAGTGTGAAGTCCGCTTCCTCTGACCAGACTTTAACTGTCCTCACAGTTGGTTTAACCCGTCTGATGAGTGGGGAGTACTTAGGGAGCAGGAACAATGAGACGTGATCAGACTGACCAAGGTGGGGGAGGGGGATGGCTTTGTAAGCTTCAGCCATGTTGGTGTAGACTTTGTCCAGTGTCTTGTCTACTCTAGTGGGGAAGGAGACATGTTGGTGGAATTTGGGGAGTACAGTCTTCAGGTTAGAGTGATTGAAGCCACCCGCAACAATGAAGGCTGCCTCGGGGTTGTGCGTCTGTTGATTGCTAATGGCAGTATGCAGCTCTTTCATTGCAAGCTTGGCATTAGCATCAGGAGGGATATAGGCTGCAGTCACAACAGTGGAGGTGAACTCTCTGGGCAGATAGAACGGTCTGCATCTAACCAAGAGGAACTCAAGGTTAGCTGAGCAGTGACTCTCGATGATGGTGGAGTCCGTGCACCATGCTTTATTTACATAAATGCACAGACCCCCACCTCTGGTCTTGCCGGAGACTGATGTCCTGTCCGCTCGGAGTAAATGACGTGTATATATGTATATATGTGTATGTATATATATATATATATATATATATATAAATAATACACACACATATACTGTACACACACATATACTGTACACACATATGCACATACATAAAAATATACATATATATATATAGACACAAAAAGCTGGGGTAACTCAGCAGGACAGGCAGCATCTCTAGAGAGAAGGAATGGGTGATGTTTCGGGTCGAGACCCTTCTTCAGACTGGTTAGGGATAAGGGAAACGAGCGATGTGGAGAGATAAAGAACAATGAATGAAAGATATGCAAAAAAGTAAGGATGATAAAGGAAACAGATCATTGTAAGCTGTTTGTAGGGTGAAAATGAGAAGATAGTGCAACTTGGGTGGGGGAGGGGTAGAGAGAGAGGGAATGCCTGGGCTGCCTGAAGTGAGAGAAATCAATATTCATACTGCCGGCTGTAAGCTGCCCAAGTGAATTATGAGATGGTGTTCCTCCAATTTGTGTTTAGCCTCACTCTGACAATGGAGGTGACCGAGGTCAGAAAGCCCCCCCCCCCCCCCCCACCCCCCATCAGTCTGAAGAAGGGTTTCGGCCCAGAAACGTTGCCTATTTCCTTTGCTCCATAGATGCTGCTGCACCCGCTGTATTTGTTTCTCCAGCATTTTTGTGTACCTTCGATTTTCCAGCATCTGCAGTTCCTTCTTGAACACAAGGTCTGTGTAGGAATGGGAAGGAGAATTAAAGTGTCCACCAACCAGGAGATCAGGTTGGTTCAGTCTGCGATCGCCCAGTCTGCACTTGTTCTCACCAATGTATAAGCGTCCACATCTTGAACAACGGATACAGTAGATGAGGTTGGAGGAGCAATTCTCCTTCCCATTCCTAAAACGCACATCTCCAGATTCAGGGTCAGTTTCCTCCCAGCTGTTATCAGGCAACTGAATCATCCTACCACAACCAGAGAGCAGTGCTGAACGATTATCTACCTCATTGGAGACCCCCGGACTATCTTTGATCAGACTTTACTGGTTTTACCTTGCACTGAACTTACCTTACCTGAACTTATGAACTCATCACGTTGGGCATGGACATTGTGGGTGAAAGGGCCTGTTCCTGTACTGTTTTATCTTCTATCTTACACCTTGAAAGTTGGGACTTTGTCCACTGAACCTCCGACATGACAGAGGTGACCGTAAAGGTTCTGAGCGGTGACGTTAGGGCAAAATATCATCCCCACTGGTTACTGAGATGTGAATTCATAATTTTTCTGGAAAAAAAATCCATGAAAAATGTAAAGGTTTTAGAAAAGATTTCATTCAACAGAGAGGGTGGTTAAGATCATGATTGTCCTTCCCGTAATCGGAGCAGGCTCCTTAATTAGTATTAAAAAGATGATGGATACAATGTTGCCTGAAAAATAGGAATGATTAAAGATGCATGACTAATAGTAGAGTGGAATTAAATTGAGTTGAGAAACAGATCATTTGTGTAATAGCAGGGAGCAGAAGGAGGCTGGTTGGCAACAAGACCAAAGCTGGCATTTTGAAAAATCTCTCCCATTAGATCCACTCCCCTGCCCTTTCTCCATCAACCTGAAAATATTCCCTCTTCAAATCAGTGTCATATTATATTTTTTATCTTTCCCCACCATACCTTCAGGCAATGCACTGCAGCTCCTAACATTCTGGTGCCTGTAAAATCCCATCATTCCTCGTCTCCCCTCTGTTTTTTAAACCTGATTGTCTAATCCTGCGTCTCCTGATAACTGTGGAAACAAAGAGCTGCAGATGCTGGTTTACACCAAAAAAAGACACAAAGTGCTGGAGTAACTCAGCGGGACAGGCAGCATCTCCAGAGAAAAAGGATAGGTGACTCATCCTTTTTTCACATCCAGAGAGTTGTGAATTTCACCCAGAGAGATGTGAATTGGTGGAATTCCCCGCCACAGAGGGCAGTGGAGGCCAAATCCCTGGATGGATTTAAGAGAGAGTTAGATAGAGCTCTAGGGGCTAGTGGTCAAGGGATATGTGAGAAGGCAGGCACGGGTTATTGATTGGGGACGATCAGCCATGATCACAATGAATGGCGGTGCTGGCTCGAAGGGTCGAATGGCCTCCTCCTGCACCTATTTTCTATGTTTCTATGCTGCCTGACCCGCTGAGTTACTCCAGCCTTTTGTGTCTATCTACCTAATAACCAAAGATAGATTCAAAATGCTGGAGTAACTCAGCGGGACGGGCAGCATCTCGGGAGAGAAGGAATGGGTGACGTTTCGGGTCGAGACCCTCCTTCAGACTGATGTCAGGGGAGTGGGCGGTAAACAGATAAAATGTAGTCAGAGACAGTAAGGCTGGTCAGATGTCTGGGAAGGGGGAGGGGATGGAGAGAGAGGGAAAGCAAGGGCTGTTTGAAGATAGAGAAGTCAATGTTCATACCGCTGGGGTGTAACCCTAATAACCGACTCTTTCACTTTTGGAGTCGTGGAGGTTCATAGAGTCTTTATGCCCCTGTCCCACTTAGGAAACCTGAATGGAAACCTCTGGAGACTTTGTTCCCCGCCCAAGGTTTCCATGTGGTTCCCGGAAGTTCCCGGAGGTTTTTGTCAGTCTCCCTACCTGCTTCCATTACCTGCAACCTCCGGCAACCACCTGCAACCTCCAGGAACCGCACGGAAACCTTGAGTGGGGCGCAAAGTCTCCAGAGGTTTCCGTTCAGGTTTCCTAAGTGGGACAGGGGCATTACAGCGTTGAAACAGGTGTTTCGGCCTGCCAAGTCCACGCCGACCAGCGATCCCCGCTCACAAACTACTAGGGACAATTTACAATTTTATCAAGGCAATTCGCCTACAAACCTGTACGTCTTTAGAGTGTGGGAGGAAACCGGAGATCCCGGACAAAACCCACTCGGTCACAGGGAGAAGGTAGAAACTCTGTACAGACAGCACCCGTGGTCGGGATCCAATCCGGGTCTCTGGCGCTGTAAGGGAGCAACTCTAACGCTGCGCGGCCGGCCCTTGATTGCAGTTCCCCCGTGCTCAGGATGAGCAGGGGCCGGGCTCGGTAGCTTCCCTCTCTAGTCGCGGGTGAGTCAGGCCTGCAGCCGGGGTATGGCAGCTCCGATGGGAGCTTTTGCCGCTCGGCTGGACAGAAATCCCACATGAGGACCGGAGAATCGGAGACAAGGGTGGAGGGAGGGAGTCAGTGAACAGCGGCGGCGGCAGCACGGTGGCGCTGCAGTAGAGTTGCTGCCTCACAGCACCAGAGAAAAAAATGTCAATTGCCCCTAGAGTGGTGGATAGTGCTAGTGCACGGGATGATCGGTGGACGGCATGGACTCGATGGGCTGAAGGGCCTGTTTCCGCACCATTAGTCTAAACTAAACTAAATTAAAGTTCAGCCTTTTGCAACCTACTGCGAATGTAGGATCACTCTGTGCAAGCGAAACATCAAAACGAGAGACTTCTTTATGAATCTCACTGCAGCAATGTACTTTGTGAATGACAGTGGCTGCTGTTGCCAACTGTTGGCCAATCCACACATCAGACTAGGGAACAGTCTACATTCCTCTGGTCAGTATGCGCGGTTATATTTTTGGATGTGCGACCCTGTTTTTGGCGGAGAATTTTCCCATGAACTTGAATAGTCTTGTATTTCATTCTGAACGAGCACAGGCGATGCTATTTTGATTGATTGTGGATGTTCAGTTCAGTTCAGTTCAGTTTAGTTTATTGTCATGAGGTGCAGTGAAAACCTTTTGTAGCGTGCTAACCAGCCAGCGGAAAGGATGTACAGTTTGGGTGTCATGGGTTATGGGGAGAAGGCAGGATAATGGGGTTAAGTGGGAGAGATAGATCAGCCATGATGGAATGGCGGAGTAGACTTGATGGGCCGAATGGCCTAATTCTTCTCCTATCACTTATGAAGTACATGATTGCAATTGAGCCATTCACGGTGTACAGATACACGATCAGGGAATAACGTTTAGTGCAAGATAAAGCCAGTAACGTCTGATCAAAAAAGACTAGTGAGCAAGCTGGCAGTCTAGAATTGATGGCTTCATCTACCCTCTCTGGATAAGTGCCATGAAGCTACAGGGATCTAGCAATTTGACATGACTACTATTTGCCTTTCAGTAAATAAGACTGCTTTTTACAAAACACCCACATTTAAATATATTTATTTTTCCATTCGGTGCATAGAATAGCCTCAATTCAGGGTACTATCATGCTCTCAGGAGATCTCATCATGTTGCTGACCCATTGAATTACATTCACTGTGGTGCGGCTGAGCATGGCTAACGTATTAAACGTGGCAAGGACGCAAAAACAGCAAATGTCTTTGCTGATGTTTGTTGAGGATTTTTTAGGGTTTTAGTTTTAGTTTTAGAAATACAGTGCGGAAACAGGCCCTTCACTCCACCGGATTGGAGGATAGCTAACGTTATCCCACTTTTCAAGAAAGGAGCGAGAGAGAAAATGGGGAATTACAGACCAATTAGCCGGACTTCGGTGGTGGGAAAGATGCTGGAGTCAATTATTAAAGAGGTAATAATGGGGCATTTGGATAGCAGTAAAAGGATTAGTCCAAGTCAGCATGGATTTATGAAAAGGAAATCATGCTTGACTAATCTTCTGGAATTTTTTGAGGATGTGACAAGTAAAATGGATGAAGAGGTGCCAGTGGATGTAGTGTATCTAGATGTTCAGAAAGCCTTTGATAAGGTCCCACACGGGAGACTGGTGACTAAAATTAGAGCACATGGTATTGGGGATAGGGTGTTGACATGGATAGAAAATTGGTTGGCAGATAGGAAGCAAAGAGTAGGAGTGAACGGGTCCTTTTCAGAATGGCAGGTAGTGGCAAGTGGATGCTGCAAGGCTCGGTGTTGGGGCCGCAACTGTTTACCATATATATTAATGATTTGGAAGAGGGAATTAGGAGCAACACTAGCAAGTTTGCGGATGACACAAAGCTGGTGGCAGTGTGAATTGTGAAGAGGATGTTAGGAGGTGCAGGGTGACCTGGACAGGTTGAGTGAGTGGGCAGATGCGTGGCAGATGCAGTATAATATAGATAAATGTGTGGTTATCCACTTTGGCGGCAAAAACAAGGGGGCAGATTATTATTTCAATGGGGTTAGGTTAGGTAAGGGGAGGTATAGAGAGACCTGAGCGACCTTGTACAGCAGTCAATGAAAGTTGTCGTGTAGGTTCAGCAGGCAGTGAAGAAAGATAATGGAATGTTGGCCTTCATAACAAGAGGATTTCAGTATAGGAGTAAAGAGGTTCTTCTGCAGTTGTATAGGGCTCTGGTAAGACCATATCTGGAGTATTGTGTACAGTTTTGGTCTCCTAATTTGAGGAAGACCATCCTTGTGATTGAGACAGTCCAGCGTAGGTTCACGAGATTGATCCCTGGGATGGCGGGACTGTCATGTGAGGAAAGATTGAAACGACAAGGCTTGTATTCACTGGAGTTTAGAAGGATGAGCGGGTATCTTATAGAAACATATAAAATTATAAAAGGACTGGACAAGCTAGATGCAGGAAAAATGTTTCCAATGTTGGGCGAGTCCAGAACCAGGGGCCAGCGTCTTAGAATAAAGGGGAAGCCATTTAAGACTGAGGTGAGAAAAAACGTTTTCACTCAGAGAGTTGTGAATTTGTGGAATTCCCTGCCACAGAGGGCAGTGGAGGCCAAATCACTGGATGGATTTAAGAGAGAGTTAGATAGAGCTCTAGGGGCTAGTGGAATCAAGGGATATGGGGAGAAGGCAGGCACGGGTTATTGATTGGGGACGATCAGCCATGATCACAATGAATGGCGGTGCTGGCTCGAAGGGCCGAATGGCCTCCTCCTGCATCTATCTTCTATGTTTCTAGACCGCACCAACCATCGATCCCCGCACACTAACACCATCTTACACACACTAGGGACAATTTACAATTTTACCAAGCCAATACGCCTAAAAACCTATACATCTTTGGAGTGAGGGAGGAAACCAGAGAACCCGGTGAAAACCCACGCAGGTCACGGGAAGAAGGTGCAAACTCTGTATAGACAGCACCCGTAGTCAGTAACGAACCCGGGTCTCTGGTGCTGTAAGGCTGTAACTCTACCACTACGCCCTTATGTTTGTTGCTGAGAGCACCAAAGAACGTCTGAGACTAAAGGCATTGTATTTAGTTTAGTTTAGAGATACAGCGCAGAAACAGGCCCTTCGGTCCACCTAGTCCGCGTGGACAATTAACACTATCCTACACACACTAGGGTCAATTTACACAAACACCAAGCCAATTAACCTACATACCTGTACGTCTTTGGAGTGTGGAAGAAAACTGAAGATCTTGGAGAAAACCAACGCAGTCACGGGGAGAATGTGCAAACTTCGTACAAACTCCGTAGTCAGGATCGAACCCGGGTTCCCGGCGCTGCAAGCGCTATAAGGCAGCAACTCTACCGCCATGCCACCGTGGCCACCCTGAATTCTGAATAATGTATTCAAGAGCAAGTGATGTATTCAAGAGACAGTTACAGTAGATATAGCTCTTTGGGCTAACGGAATCAAGAGATATGGGGAGAAAGCAGGAATGGGGTACTGATTTTGGATGACCAGCCATGATCATATTGAATGGCGGTGCTGGCTACTCCACCTATTTTCTGTGTTTCTATGTTCTACGTTTCTATGAATTATCGTAACAAGCAATGGGAGGCATAGTGTAATATCATATCTTAATGCTTAGTTGGCATCTCTTAAGTTGGCGTCTCTCCAGACTGTACTGGAGTTGGGCGTTTCAATGCCAGCCTGTGGGATGGGGGCTCCACCAGAGCCCAGATGTGAATGTGGAGCAGAACAACAAACAGCCAACCATGTCATCTCTGAGTGCCCGCTCTACCACCCACCAAATGGAGCTCAGGGCCTGGCAGACATTGACGTAGAGGCAACAACCTGGCTGCTCAACACCCGGCTTGAGATCTAACTATTCCTTTGGTTTATGTTTCATTCGCAAGAAGAAGAATATCTCTTAAGGGATTGACAAAGATTCAATCAAGACTCAAACGGCTCATAATCAGCATATGACAATATCAGAAAAAAGCTGGAAAGAGTGCAGAGAAGATTTACAAGGATGTTGCTAGGACCTGAGGGCCTGACCTGTGGGGAGAGGTTGGGCAGGCTAGGACTTTTACTCAGAGTAGGGGAGTCAAGAACCAGGGGTCAGAGGTTTAAGATGAAGGGGGAAAAGATTTAATAGGAACCGGAAGGACAACCATTTCACTCATTGTATGTTGGGTAAATGGAATGAGCTGCCATTGGAGGTAGTTGAGGCAGGTACTATAACAACATTTAAAAGAAATTTGGACAAATACATGGATAGGAAAAGGTATAGTGGGCTATGGGCCAAATGTGGGCAGGTGGGACTAATGTAGATGGGGCATCTTGGTTGGCATGGGCATGTTGGGCCAAAGGGCCTGTTTCCATGTTGTATGGGGCAAGTTGGGCCAAAGGGTCTCGACCTGAAAACTTGCCTGTCCATTCCCTCCACAGATGCTGGCTGACCCGCTGAGTTCCTCCAGCACATTGTATTCTACTTCCTTACTTCCCTCAACTTCCATAGAAGGCTTAGGAAGTTTGGCGTGTCCCCAGCAACTCTCACCAACATCTACAGATGCACCATAGAAAGTATTTTATCAGACTGCATCCCAGCTTGGTTTGGGATGTGGGAAGAAACCGGAGCTTCTGGAGAAAAACCACACGGTCACAGAGAGAATGTACAATCTCCTTACAGAAAGTGCTCATGGTCAGGATTGAACCCAGGTCTCACATTTTCACATTTATAATCCAGTACCACAGACATATGAATGTAGGAATTTGTAACAGGAGTAGATCACTTCACCCTTTGAGCCTGAGATCATGGAAACATAGAAACATAGAAAATAGGCGCAGGCGTAGGCCGTTCGGCCCTTTGAGCCAGCACCGTTGTTCAATATGATCATGGCTGATCATCTAAAATCAGTACCCCATTCCTGCTTTTTCCCCATATCCCTTGATTCCTTTAGCTCTAATAGCTAAACCTAACTCTCTCTTGAAAACATCAAGTGAGAGAATTCCACAGATTCACAACTCTTTGGGTGAAAAGGTTTTTCCTCATCTCAGTCCTAAATAGCCTACACCTTATTCGTAAACTGTGACGCCTAGTTCTGGACTCCCCCAACATTGGGAACATTTTTCCTGCATCTAGCCTGTCCAATCCTTTAAGAATTTTATATGTTTCTATAAGATACTCCTCTCATCCTTCTAAATTCCAGTGAATACAAGCCCAGTCGACCCATTCTTTCTTCATTTTTCAGTCCCGCCATCCCGGGAATTCACCTGGTGAACCTATGCTGCACTCCCTCAATAGCCCTTCCTCAAATTAGGAGACGAAAACCACACACAAAACTCCAAGTGAGGTCTCACCAGGGCCTTGACCAACTTCAGTAGGACCTCCTTGTTCCTAAACTCAAATCCTCGCGCAATGAAGCCCTGATCATGGCTAATCTCAACTCTTCAGTCCCTTCGAACCTAGGTAACCTTTCACCCGGATGAATGATCCCGACATGAAACGTCGCCTATACATGTTCTCCACAGATGCTGCCAGCCCGCTTTGTTACTCCAGCACTTTGTATATGTTTTTTGTAAACCAGCATCTGTGGTGTCTAGGTAACCTTTCATCCCTTGCTTATCAAGAACCTCTCTACTTCCTTGAACATTTTCAAAATCTCTGCTTCCGCCGCCGTGCAATAGAGAGAGCTGCAAAGACGCAGAACCCTCTAAGGGGAAAAACATTGTATCGCGTTACACTTTGGTATTCTGAACACCCGCGCAGCATTTTTCATTCCACGAGTTACCATAAATTTTGAATTGAACACCAAAATGGATGGCAGCCAGTTACACTGGAGACTTCTAATGAGAGCAATAGGAATAGCATTAAATCTTGATCTGAAAAAGTATGGGAAAAGTTTGGTCTGAATGGCTGAGAGGATTTAGAAAAGTCTAGACAGTACAATAAAAAATTTGCAAGTTTCCTTACAACGCAATAATAACAAAACTAGTGCTGTCACTGCGTAGGGAGGAACTGCAGATGCTGGTTTTAACTGAAGATAGACACAAAAAGCTGGAGTAACTCAGCGGGTCAGGCAGCATCTCTGGAGAGGAGGAATAGTGAAAGGCTTGGATAGAGTGGATGTGGAGAGGATATTTTCCCTAGTGGGAGAGTCTAGGACTGGAGGTCATAGGGTCAGAATTAAAGGACATTCTTTGAGGAAGGAGATAAGGAGAAATTTATTTAGTCAGAGGGTGGTGAATCTATGGAATTCTGCCACAGAAGGCTGTGGAGGCCAAGTCAGTGGATATTTTTAAGGTAGAGATAGATAGATTCTTGATTAGTACAGGTGTCAGATGTTATAGGGAGAAGGCAGGAGAATGGAATTAGGAGGGCGAGATAGATTATACATGATTGAATGGCAGAGTAAACTTGATGGGCCGAATGGCCTAATTCTACTCCTATTCCTTATGACCTAATGATCTTATGGCCTTATAAATGGGTAATGTTTCGGGACGAATCCCTTCACTATTCAGTTGCTGCTGCAAGTCCAGTTAGATATTTCCATTCAGTGCCTTCCTCTTGGGAACTGTGGTACAGTTGATAAAAAAGATCTTGGATTGCTAAAGGACATTGAAAAAAAGCTAACGTACAAATGTGGAGACTTTGCTGGGGAAATACTTGGGCACAAGCTTCCTCGGATAATTTTAGTATTGCAGTCATAGGAGTAACATTAAAATCGTGGAGAATAGGTCTATGGATGGTTCAATGGTTCCTTTATTCTCATGTGTACCAAGGTACAGTAAGATTATTTTTTTACATCCTGTTCAGTAAGAACATAGACAGCATCTGGAGAAAACGAATAGGTGACGATTTGGGTTGAGGCCCTTCTTCAGACACTTCAGGGATCTGAAGAAGGGTCTTGACCCTGTAATTTGTCCCACATGGATGCATGAGTGGTAAAATGTGGGGCGAATTGATTGAAATGTGGGGAGAATAAAATGGTTTAGGGTAGAATTGGTGTATATGTTGCTTGATAGTTGACATAGACTCAATGGGCCGAAGGTTCTGTTTCCATGCTGATGGGCGACTTGATAGAAGCACTGTATATTAAATTTTGAGAGGCATAGATAGGGTAGACAGTCTGAACCTTTTCTCCAGGTTGGAAATGTACAATGCTGGAGGGCATAGCTGTAAGGTGAGAGGAGGGAAGTTTAATGGAGAGATGTGCAGGACAAGACTATCACACAGAGAGTAGTGGGAGCCTGGAACACATTGCCTGGGGTGGAACATAGATACATAGATAATACATAGATAATACATAGATAATAGGTGCAGGAGTAGGCCATTCGCCCCTTCGAGCCAGCACCGCCATTCAATGCGATCATGGCTGATCATCCACAATCAATACTCCGTACCTGCCTTCTCCCTATATCCCTTGATTCCTCTAGCCCTAAGAGCTCTATCTAACTCTCTTTTGAATGCATCCAGTGAATCGGCCTCCACTGCCTTCTGAGGCAGAGAATTCCACAAATTCACAACTCTATGCGTGAAAATTTTTTTCCTCATCGCAGTTCTAAATGGCCTATCCCTTATTCTTAAACTGTAGCCCCTGGTTCTGGAATCCCCCAACATCGGGAATATGTTTCCTGCATCTAGCGTGTCTAATCTCTTAGTAATTTTATATCTTTCTATAAGACTTCCTCTCATCCTTCTAAATTCCAGTGACTACAAGCCCAGTCGCTTCATTATTTCATCATATGACAGTCCCGCCATCCCGGGAATTAACATTGTGAACCTACGCTGCACTCCCTCAATAGCAAGAACGTCCTTCCTCAAATTAGGGGACCAAAACTGCACGCAATACTCCGCGTGTGGTCTCACCAGGACCCTGTACAACTGCAGAAGGACCTCTTTGCTCCTATACTCAACTCCTCTCATTATGAAGGCCAACATGCCATTAGCTTTATTCACTGCCTGCTGTACCTGCATGCTTACTTTCAGTGACTGATGTACAAGGATACCCAGGACTCGTACTTCCCCTTATCCCAACTTGACACCATTCAAATAATAATCTGCCTTCCCGTTCTTGCCACCAAAGTGGATAACCTCACATTTATCCACATTATACTGCACCTGCCATGCATCTGCCCACTCACCCAACCTGTCCAAGTCACCCTGCATCCTCATAGCATCCTCCCCAGTTCACACTGCCACCCAGCTTTGTGTCATCTGCAAATTTGCTAATGTTACCCCCAATCCCCTCATCTAAATCATTAATATATATTGTAAATAGCTGCGGTCCCAGCACCGAGCCTTGCGGTACCCCACCAGTCACTGCCTGCCATTCTGAAAGGGACCCGTTAATCCCTACTTTTTGTTTTCTGTCTGCCAACCAATGCTCTATCCATGTCAGTACCCTACCCCCAATACCATGTGCTCTAATTTTGCCCACTAATCTCCTGTGTGGGGCCTTATTAAAGGCTTTCTGAAAGTCCAGATACACTACATCCACTGGCTCTCCCTTGTTCATTTTACTTGTTACATCCTCAAAAAATTCCAGAAGATTTGTCAAGCATGATTTCCCCTTCGTAAATACATGCTGACTTGAACCGATCCTGTTACTGCTACCCAAATGCCCCCGCTATTACATCTTTAATAATCGACTCCAGCATCTTCCCCACCACTGATGTCAGACTAACTAATTCCCTGCTTTCTCTCTCCCTCCTTTCTTGAAAAATGGGATAACATTAGCTCCCTTCCAATCCACAGGGACTGATCCGGAATCTATAGAACATTGGAAAATGATCACCAATGCGTTCACGATATCTAGAGCCACCTCCTTGAGTACCCTGGGATGCAGACCAGCAGGCCCTGGGGATTTATCAGCCTTCAGTCCCATCAGTCTACCCAACATCATTTCTTTACTAATGTAAATTTCCTTCAATCCCATCATCACCCTAGATCCTCTGTCCTCTAGTACATCTGGGAGATTGTTTGTGTCTTCCTTAGTGAAGACAGAAATGTCAACTCGTCTGCCATTTCCTTGTTCCCCATAATAAATTCACCTGTTTCGGTCTTCAAGGGACCAACATTTGTCTAACTAATTTTTTTCCTCTTCACATACCTAGAGAAGCTTTTACTATCCTCCTTTATATTCTTGGCTAGCTTATGTTCGTATTTATTTTCTCCCTGTATTGTCTTTATAGTTAACTTCTGTTGACCTTTAAACGTTTCCCAATCCTCTGGCTTCCTGCTCATCTTTATTATGTTAAACGTCTACTCTTTATTTTTATACCGTCCTTGACTCCACTTGTCAGCCACGGTCGCATCTTACTCCCCTTAGAATCTTTCTTCCTCTTTGGAATGAAATGATCCTGCATCTTCTAGATTATTCCCAGAAATATCTGCTGGTGGTGGAATCAGATACAATAGTGGCGTTGAAGAGGCTTTTAGATAGGTGCATGTAAATGCAGGGAATAGAGGAATATGGGCCATGCACTGGCAAATGAGATCAGTTTACCTCGGCATCATGTCAGGCACAAACATTGTGGGAAAAGGGCCTATTCCTGTGCTGCACTGTTCTATGTTCCTGGATGATGGCCACATGTATACAGTGTGGTGGGTGGGGGTGTAGGAGGCAGGGATAGAGGGCGTGAGTGGAAAAAGCTGTGGGATGTAGTTGTTATCTAGAAAATGTCTATTAATTAAAAGCACGACAATGCAGCTGGCCATCTGGGCAGAGGGAAACTGCTGGGACCAGGCACAAATGAAACGTAATCTCTAGTAAGTTATGTTTTCTGTTTCATCTACATTTCAAGCTGCCTCAGCAAGGCCACCAGCACAATCAAGGACGAGTCTCACCCTGGTCGCTCCCTCTTCTCCCCACTCCCATCAGGCAAGAGGCACAGAAATGTGAACACGCACACCTCTAGATTCAGGGACAGTTTCTTCCCAGCTGTTATCAGGCAAATGAATCTTCCTATCAACAACTAGAGAATGGTCCTGAGCTACTACCTACCGCATTGGAGCCACCTCGGTCTATATTTAATTGGACTTTACTGGATTTTATCTTGTACTAAATGTTATTCCCTTTATCATGTATCTGTACACTGTGGATGGCTCGATTTTAATCTATGTATAGGCTTGCTGCTGACTGGATAGCACACAACAAAAGCTTTTCACATACCAATAAAATAAAATAAACTGAACGCTCCCAGAAACGCTGTTTTGGAGATTGTGGCATCACAGTTTAGCTCCCCGTGCCTGTGGAGTCTGGAGAAGGGTCTCGACCCGAAACGTCCCCCATTCGAGTATAAGTTGGAGTATAAGAGCAGGTAGGTTCTACTGCAGTTGTACAGGGTCTTGGTGAGACCACGCCTGGAATATTGCGTACAGTTTTGGTCTCCTAATCTGAGGAAAGACATTCTTGCCATAGAGGGAGTACAGAGAAGGTTCACCAGACTGATTCCTGGGATGGCAGGACTTTCATATGAAGAAAGACTGGATAGACTCGGCTTGTACTCGCTAGAATTTAGAAGATTGAGGGGGGATCTTATAGAAACGTACAAAATTCTTAAGGGGTTGGACAGGCTAGATGTAGGAAGATTGTTCCCGATGTTGGGGAAGTCCAGAACAAGCGGTCACAGTTTAAGGATAAGAGGGAAGTCTTTTAAGACCGAGATGAGAAAATCATTTTTTACACAGAGAGTGGTGAATCTGTGGAATTCGCTGCCACAGAAGGTAGTTGAGGCCAGTTCATTGGCTATATTTAAGAGAGAGTTAGATGTGGCCCTTGTGGCTAAAGGGATCAGGAGGTATGGAGAGAAGGCAGGTATGGGATACTGAGTTGGATGATCAGCCATGATCATATTGAATGGCGGTGCAGGCTCGAAGGGCCGAATGGCCTACTCCTGCACCTATTTTCTATGTTTCTATGTTCCTTCTCTCCAGAGATACTGCCTGTCTTGCAGAGCTACTCCAGCATTTTGTGTCTGCCAACGAGTGCACATCTCCAGTATATCTCAATGAGGGCGGCAGATACTGCATACCATGTGAATGGGCTTGTGATAAACAGACTGCTCTGTTAAAAATAGACAACTCCATGTGAAGTGAGCTGTCAGGAAACTTCCCTCCACTGTCTAATAACAGCAATGGTGACACAAGGTAGTTTCCCTCATTGTTCCAACCTATTCCTGCAACAAAGCTCCCCATACATCTGGCCTACCCTCATAAATTAAACACACAATCGCCAAGCATACCCGAACACCAACTGAAGAAGAAGACGAAGAAAAATAAAACTCCCCAAATGGCGGAACTGCACGGCATGTTTGGGGGCATCTGTGAAGAGTAGAAGATCATGTTGCGTGGTGTAAAAAACAATCATCACAACTGACCCTCATCAAAAAATAAACTAGCAGTTTCTCTCGAGCGATTAAATCCGTAGCATGGGTCAGTGGGTGAATCTGCTGCTCGCAATATTTATTCACTTAGAGGCACTCAAGAGGCAGAGAGAAAAGAATAAGAGGAAAACAAATGGAAGCAGGGTGAAGCGGGATCATTGCTGCTTGGCTGTGTCCTGGGGTCTGACAATTGTAGCCACTTGATGCTTTTAAATCACATTCATGTTTTTGGTGTGAAGGAATGATTTGGTGTGTGGTTGGAGGCTGCAGAATGGGAGAAAACAAGGCCGTTGGGGTTAGTTCTGTATTCACAGGCTGCAATCCCATTGCAATCCCAACTATGCTCCGTACATTCATGAGTTCTAGGAGCAAAATTCAGGCCATTCGGCCCATCAAGTCTACTCCGCCATTCAATCATGGCTGATCCATCTTTCCTTCTCAACCTCATTCTCCTGTCTTCGCACCATAACCCCTGGCACCCATACTAATCATGCGCCTGACCCCTCAGACCGGATTAGACCAGAGCAGTGTTCAGAATACCAAAGTGTAACGCGATACAATGTTTTTCCCCTTAGTCTTTGCAATCTCTCTATTGCAAGGCGGTGGAAGCAGAGATTTCGAAAATGTTCAAGGAAGAGGTTCTTGATAAGCAAGGGATGAAAGGTTACCTAGACACCACAGATGCTGGTTTACAAAAAACATACACAAAGTGCTGGAGTAACAAAGCGGGCTGGCAGCATCTGTGGAGAACATGTATAGGCGACGTTTCATGTCGGGATCATTCATCCGGGTGAAAGGTTACCTAGGTTCGAAGGGACTGAAGAGTTGAGATTAGCCATGATCAGGGCTTCATTGCGCGAGGATTTCAGTTTCGGAACAAGGAGGTCCTACTGAAACTGGACAAGGCCCTGGTGAGACCTCACCTGGAGTTTTGTGTGCGATTTGGTCTCCTAATTTGAGGAAGGACATTATTGCCCTTTTCTGCCATGAATCCTTTCATCAGAGGATACAGTTTCAAGCTTCATTAAAGTAAGTTTTATCAAGTCACGTTGAGTTTATTGTCATGTACACTAGTACGGTGTTGTACAGGTACAAATAAAATCTTGCTTGCAGCAGCATTGTCGGCAAGGCATACAAACGCAGATATTCACACACAAAAACATAAATTATAAATACATTTCACGAGTTACACTTAAATTTCTGCTAGATAGTAAAGATGAACGAAGTGCAAAAAGAAGGCATCCGCGCAAAACACGATTTAGAAAAAAATAACGTCCATGGTAGTGCCAGAGGTGGTCGTATTGTGTGACCTCAGGCTTCTGTACCTCTTGCCTGATTGCAACAGTGAGACTAGGGCATGATGGACCATCTTTGTTCATTGATTAGATCATCTCTGGGTGTTGCATGCAGAAGGGAGTACAGATCAAGTTGATTCAGCCCCTTTTTTTATAAAGTTATTCATTAACACCTTAATATCCAGTATACGGAGTGGTCTCAAATACAATATTCTGATGCAGTCCAATTAAGAATCAATCAAATTGAAGGATACAATCTTCCTTGTTGCACTTCAGTTCCTTGGAGATAAAGCCCAATATTTTATTTTTTTCTTTCAATTAGTTTTGATTGGTGAATCATCTTTGGTTCTCTGCAGCTCCTGTGATTTGCCTTTCAGATCAAAAAAGCATTAGCTCACTGCCACATGAAGTCCATCTGTACATTAACTAATCTATCTCTGTCAATACCTCACAGGCACAGTTCTTTCCAATTCAGTATTCACTGCAGATGTAGATAGAGTCATTGTCATACACCACGTAAACAAGTCCTTCAGCTCAAGATAGATACAAAATGCTGGAGTAACCCAGCGGATCAGGCAGCACCTCGGGAGAAAAGGAATAGGTGGTGTTTTGGAACGGAACCCTCTTCAGACTGCTGACTCCAGTCTGACGAAGGGTTCTGACCCGAAAACTTCACCTCTTCCATTTTGCAAGAGATGCTGCCTGACTCACTGAGTTACTCCAGCATTTTGTGTCTTTCTTCGGGATAAACCAGCAAGTGCAGTTCCTTCCTACACCTTCGGCCCAACATGTCCATGCCAACCAAGATGCCCCATCTAAGCTAGATCTATTGGTCCATGTTGGACCAGATAAGCAGCGTTCCAGGCTTTCATCCAAACGATTGAAAAATATCTTGTCAGATGAAGCCCTGCTTCTGATTTGCAGAACACACTTTGTCTTAACCTTCAAGATTACAATGGATGAAGCAGATTATGCTTGATTTCTATTACTCACCTCTCAATCAGGCTCGAAAGAAACTGACCACAGCAAACTGGCTAAATAATAATAAACTGGCTGGTCAATGAATACTGCCTTGAACTTGTACAGGCGTATGTTAGAGAGCACCCCCCCCCCCCCCCCCCCCCCCCCCCCCAACTCCTGCTATTGGGATAAAAGGCATCGGAGCATGAAACCTGTAACATCCAGGTTTAGAAACAGCTTCTTCCCAATGAGCATCAGGGTATTGAACACTGCAAACCCCAACTAAACCAAACTTTGAACTGCCTTGATTGCACTAAAGGACTTTGGCCTTTATTTATTTTCGCACTATCTTGGGTTTTATATTTATTGAACTTGTTGTTTATTATGGTAACTACTGAGCACTATTTTTACATACATGTTGTGCTGCTGTAAGTAAGAATTTCATCGTTTGGGTTTGGTACATATGGCAATAAAACACTCTTGACTCTTGATGTACAGTTGCAGTTGATCGGGGGGCACTTAAAGTCATATTTAGTGTAATAAAAACCACGGAATACTGCTAAAAGATAAAGGTTTTTTTGCTTACTGTTTAGCTTATTGTCACGTGAAATGAGACAGAGGAAGCTTGTTGAGCTGCAGAAAGATTTAGTTTAGTTTAGTTTATTGTCACGTGTACCGAGTGAAAAGCTTTTGTTGTGTGTTATCCAGTCAACAGAAAGACAATACATGATTCCAATCAAAGCCAGTGTATAGATACATGATAAGGGAATAATGTTTAGTGCAAGCTAAAGCGAGCAAAGTCTGATCAAGGATAATCCGAGGGTCATCAAAGAGGTAGATGGTAGTTTAGCACTACTCTCTGGCTGTGGTAGGATCATGAGACAACTCTGATCAACAATAGCAGGAACCCATCTTATAAGGTTTTTATTTTGATTCTGCACGCATTTCATTCATAATCTCATTAAAACCTTTTGGAAGTCTTGCATTTTCTATGTAACATTCATGGAAACTACTTAGTCACCTTACTAGTGACCTCTTCAAAAATATTCAGCTGGTTGGCCAGGCATGACTTACCCTTCACAATCCATGCTAACTCTGATCAGCTCAGATTTGTCCCAATAGTCACTCACTCAGCCTTGTTATCCCCTGCAAGGTTTTGGTTTCCCTTTTGCAAGCTCTTAATACTTTCTTTGTATCTCTTGGTGCTTTTCATCACTCCTCCAGTCTAATGCTTTGTACTTGTGTCGGGCTGTTCTTTTTAGCTTTATTCTGTCTCTTAGCCTTGGTGCGATTTGTTGCCTCAATGCATGCATAGGGCTTAGAGGATTTAGAATAAAATGTCTTGTAAAATACTTCTTTCAATACTGGAGCCTGAAGATTTGCCTGCTAACAGTTCAAACCAGATTACTGTGACCAATCTATACTCCATTATTTAATTGTTATCCTATTTAAGGTAAATTTAATTGTAGTTTACTTTAGTTTAGTTTAGAGAAACAGTCCCTTCGGCCCACCGAGTCCGCGCCGACCTGCGATCCCCGCATGCTAAAACGCTATCCTACACACACTAGGGACAATATACAATGTTTACCGAAGCCAATTAACGTACAAACCTGCACGTCTTTGGAGTGTGGGAGGAAACCAGAGCACCCGGAGGAAACCCACGATGGTCACCGGGAGAATGTACAAACTCCGTACAGACAACACCCCTAGTCAGGATCGAACACGGGTGTCTGGCGCTGTAAGGCAGCAACTCTACCGTGCCGCCCAAAGTTTAATTAGTAGTTTCAGTTCCACCTATTTTTATTCCCAAACTGTATATAAAATGATGAGGAGAGTTGATAGGGTCTGTCTCCCACAGTAGGGAATCCAGGGGTTTAAATTGAGGGGGGAAAGAACCTGAGGGGACAATATTTGCACTCAGAAAGTGGTGGGTCTGTGGAACAAGCTGCCAGAGGAGGTAGGTGAGGCAGGTACTATAACAACATTTAAAAGACATTGAGACAGGTAGGTGGATAGGAACTAGCTTAGATGGTAGACAAAAGTGCTGGAGAAACTCCATAGATGCTGCTGCACCCGCTGAGTTTCTCCAGCACTTTTGTCTACCTTCGATTTTCCAGCATCTGCAGTTCCTTCTTAAACACTAGCTTAGACGGGGCATCTTGGTCAGCATGGACGAGTTGGGCTGAAGGGCCTGTTTAAGTGCTCTATGCTTCTATGACTCGGATCCCTGGAGCTATGAGCTGCACGTCCCCAAATTCCCATAGATTTGACCTGTTCTGCCCCCAGACTACCTGAAGCGTAAACCTTCCTGTCTCCTAAACACCTCAACTGTTCTTAATGTTTTATAGCAGGGCGCATAAACCCATCACCACTGACACGAAGTTTTATTTCAAAAATAAACTTTATTCACAAAAAAATAAGCGTTCAAGTACAAAAAAAAACGCGGGTACATACATAACTTTACATCCGCAACGTCGTCCAGTCTGTGTATTCATTTTGTTGACAGTTCTGCAGGCAAGACCCCCGGCTCACTGAAACACAATTGTTTTTACGTGTCACCATCAGTGCTGTCAAATATGCCAACGCGCCTCCCAACAACAACACCAAGCGAACATTTTTACAGCCAGCAATACTATTAAGCGAACATTTTGCAGCCAGCCACGCGAGGAGCTGTGGAAGACAGATTGGGGGTAAAGAGTATGGGTTGGAAGGAACTGCAGATGCTGGTTCATACCGAACATAGACACAACGTGCTGGAGTGACTCTGCGGGTCAGGCAGCATCTCTGGAGAAAAGCGATCGGAATCCTTCTTCGGAACTCTGAAATGTCACCCATCCTTTTTCTCCAGAGATGCTGAAGTTACTCCAGCATTTTGTGTCTATCTTGGGGTAAACAGACAGGCAGCATCTCTGCAGAGAAGGATTTCAGCGGGACTGGTAGCATCTCTGGACAGAAGGAATGGGTGACGTTTCGGGTCGAGACCCTTCTTCTCTTGACTGGCGACTCGGACTCTAGTGTGAAGAAGGGACTCTGGTGTGAAGAAGGGACTCGAGCTGAACCGTCACCCATTCCTTCTGTCTATTGGAGCAGTGCAGATATTTGTGGGAGAATGGGAGAGGGAGGCGGTGGAAAGATTTGCAAATGACTTGGCCCCTTTGTTGTTATTTTTGTTCTCTCTCTTCGTTCTACCGCAGTGTTTGTGATGTCTGATCGCTCCTGTAACATTGACTCCCAACACTGAACCTCAGCCTTTCCGAGTCGCTCCCTGATTCCGTCTTTGTTTTGTGTAAACCAACAGACATTTGGACAAGTTAATAAATGATAGGAGCAGGATTGGGCTAATCAAGCTCCTCTTTCGACCTGCATTGCTGCACCAGGCATCATTCCCCGGGGTCCGAGACACTTCCCGCGACCCAGTACGCTGTGACAACTGACAGAACACACTTTGCTTTTCACATTACTTTCCCATTGATCACAGAGACCCAGAGAACTGCAGATGCTGGAATTTTGAGCAACACGCAGAGTGTCGGGAGGAACTCAGCGAGCGGGTCAGGAGGGAATGGACAGGCGATCAGAAACATCGTTTGTCCATTCTCTCCACAGATGCTGCCTGACCCGCTGAGTTCCTCCATCCAGGGTTTCGGCCCGAAACGTTGCCTATTTCCTTCGCTCCATAGATGCTGCTGCACCCGCTGAGTTTCTCCAGCATTTTTAGGTACCTTCGATTTCCCAGCATCTGCAGTTCCTTCTTAAACTCCACCATCCAGCACCTTGTTGCACATTTATCATGGCAGCTTGCAGGACAGTGGAACGATGAAACGATGCAAATGCATAGCGTCGAGTGAGCAGCGCAGGTTAGCTGAAGTAAACTGCACTCCCTTCCATATTATACCTTACCCTTCCATATCTCTGTGTCTCCCTCTCCCCTGACTCTCAGTCTGAAGAAGGGTCTCGACCCCAAACCTCACCCATTCCTTCTCTCCAGAGATGCTGCCTGCCCCGCTGCGTTACTCCAGCATTTTGGCTTTTAAGCAGCATCTGCAGTTTCTTCCTACATCAGATAGTGGTGAGCTGAGGCGGGGTTGGTGGGTGTGGTGGACAGTTTTTGACCCTCGCCTAGTAGTGGAGCGCGGCTGCCGGGGCCGGGAGCGGCGCCGGGTCGCGGCCGCTGAGTGTTGACCGTGCGGGGCTGCTCTACGGTGCAGGGATGGCGGCGTGCAGGAGCTGATAGGCTGGGAGGAGGCTGGAGGCAGGACCGAGGCGTCGCCTTGCCAATGTCCACACTCGCCAATTCGCCAAACAAAACGCAAAGCCGGCGGACGCCGCCAATCTCGCTCCTCTCATCCTGCTCTCTCCCCCCCACTCTCTTTCTCCTACTCGGGAGAGGATTCTTGTGGAAAGATTCTGTATCTGATCGCAAGCGAACAACTTCGGACTGACCGCAGGATGCACTTCACCGGTGAGTCCCTCCACCCAGAGAACACAAAACGGCCGCTTTGATAATATCTTCCCGAATTTCCGCGGTGCTGGTGGAAGATCGAAGTTTAAACTGAGTTAGGGACGAATGTAGCCGCCGTGACAGGTGGGGAGATATTTTAAAGGATGTGAAATATACACAGATTTATCGTCTCTAAGAATATTGGATAAGTTTGCACCGGATTGTAAACGGTATACTTTTATTTATTACCTGTTCAATGGGTGCATTTAAAACAAACAAATATTTTGAGATAAGTTGCAAAAGCAAAGACGGAACGAAGCAGGTAGCGCTGGTGTGGTTGTCATCCGAATGCAACGGCTCTTGTGGCCCTGGTGATGTAAGAGGATTGTGTGTACGTGATCTGATTTAAAGGGCGAGCAACTTGTTCCTACTCTTGGAAGGCAAAGGTTTACTGCACTGCACCACTATACACACACACACGCACACATGCACACAGACACATTCACACATACATACACATATACAGACATACACACACACGTATACACACACGTATACACACATGCACATACACTCACACACTCACACACCCAAATACACATATGCACACATACATATACACACACTTACACACACGTATACACACATGCACATACACACACACACTCACACACCCAAATACACATATGCACACATACATATACACACACTTACACACATACACACACGTATACACACATGCACATACACACTCACACACGTATACACACATGCACATACACACACACACACACTCACACACCCAAATACACCTATGCACACATACATATACACACACATACACACTCAAAAACGCGCACATACACACACATACATATATACACACGTATACACACATGCACATATACACACACACCCCAATACACATACACACACATACATATACACACACATACACACGAAAAAACGCGCACACGCACACATACACACACACGCATACATACAGACACGCACACATACAGACACGTACGCACACACATTCACATAGAGTGAAATAATGAACGTGAGGAATGTAACTGACCTTTTTCGCCACTGCTGCAGCAGCCGCGCTTGCTGCCTACCAATCTCCTGATTTTAAACAGGCCACAGGAGGCAACCCCTTTTTCATTCCTCTCGCTTCTGTTGAGGAATGAGCTGGTGGGACGGTTTATTTGTGGATACAAGTTCGGGGATGAGACTAGTATGGGGTTAGACACAGAATGCTGGAGTAACTCCGCGGGACAGGCAGCATCTCTGGAGAGAATGAATAGGTGAGATTTCGAGTCGAGACCCTTCTTCAGACGATTGGGGATAATATACTTTTATTTCGCTTATTGCTGTGGCTGAAGGGACCGGAGGTTAAAGTGATGGAAGTAACCATAAGGCACAGGTGAAGATTTAGTCCATTCGGCCCATCGAGTCTATTTCGCCGTTGGATCAAAGTTGATCTGTTTTCCCCTCTCAATCCCATTCTCCTGCCCCCATTATCCTTGACACCGTTACTCATCAGGAACATTTCAATCTCCACTTTAAATATATCCACTGACTTGGCCTCCACAGCCGTCTGTTGCAACTAATGCCACAGATTCACCAGCTTCTGGTAAAATAAATTTCTCCTCATCTCCATTCCAAATCACTTCAATGCCATATCCTCTGGCTACGATCGAACGCTCTCCAATCATTTTCTGAAACAAGTATTGACATTAATTAAAGTTTGTAATCATTAGGCAAATCATTTTATTTAACATATGCACCATGTCCATTAAGTTAATTGAAGATTAAAATTGTCATGTGCTCCTGGACATTTATTCAAAATGTGTATTCAAAATGTACAGAATGAGTCCACTTGGCCTCCACAGCTGTCTGTGGCAACTAAGGCCACAGATTCATCACCTTCTGGTAAAAGGTGACCAGTTTTGGTCTCCTAATTTGAGGAAGGACATCCTTGTGATTGAGGCAGTGCAGCGTAGGTTCACGAGATTGATCCCTGGGATGGCGGGACTGTCATATGAGGAAAGATTGAGAAGACTGGGCTTGTATTCACTGGAGTTTAGAAGGAGGAGTGGGGATCTTATAGAAACATATAAAATTATAAATGGACTGGACAAGCTAGATGCAGGAAAAATGTTCCCAATGTTGGGTGAGTCCAGAACCAGGGGCAACAGTCTTAGAATAAAGGGGAGGCCATTTAAGACTGAGGGGAGAAAAAACTTTTTCTCCCAGAGAGTTGTGAATTTATGGAATTCCCTGCCACAGAGGGCAGTGGAGGCCAAATCACTGGATGGATTTAAGAGAGAGTTAGATAGAGCTCTAGGGGCTAATGGAGTCAAGGGATATGGGGAGAAGGCAGGCACAGGTTATTGATAGGGAATGATCAGCCATGATCACAATGAATGGTGGTGCTGGCTCGAAGGGCCGAATGGCCTCCTCCTGCACCTATTTTCTATGTTTCTATGTTTCTAAAATAAATTTATCCTCATCTCCACTCCAAATCACTTCAGACGAAGCCTAGTCTGAAGAAGGGTCTCGACCCAAACGTTACCCATTCCTTCTCTCCAGAGATGCTGCCTGTCCCGCTGAGTTACTCCTGCATTTTGTGTCCATCGTTGATTTAAACCAGCATCTGCAGTTCTTTCCTGCACATCCTTTCTGTATATGTTGATTCTGATTCAACTACTCAAGCTTTCAGTGAGCTCCTGGTCATAACCACTCACACAAATGATTGTGCTTTACCTCATCCTTGTATCTCTTGCCCCAGATTTTCAGCTTGTGTTCCTCGATCCTTGAAACATCTACTAATGGGAACAAAACACAAAGTGTTCAATAATTCAACAGTTCAAAAGTTCAATGGTGCTTTATTGATCACATCTGCAACTGCACAGTGAAATTCTTTTTGCATATATTACACATGTGGGCACCACCAATTTTGGCACAATTATTCAAAGTCCAAAGTTTCGAAAGAACTCAACGGGTCGGGCAGCATCTGTGGAGGTAATGGACAGGTGACGTTTCGGGTCCGTACACTTCTTCAGACTGGTTGTGACCCAAAATATCATCTACCCTTTCCCTAGTGGGCGGCACAGTGGTGCAATGGTAGAGTTGATGCCTTACAGCACCAGAGACCCGGATTTGATCCTGACCTCGGGTGCAGTCTGTACGGAGCTTGTGCGCTCTCTCTGTGAATGCTTGATTTTTCTCTGGATGCTCCGGTTTCCTCCCACACTCCAAAGATGTACAGGTTTGTCCGTTAATTGGCTTTGGTCAGCTGTAAAATTACTCCTTGTGTGTGTAGGTTAGTGTACAGGGTGATTGCTGGTTGGCGCGGACTTGGTATGCCGAAGGGCTTGTTTATCTCTAACATTTATGCATTGTAGCTCTAAAGTTTAAAGATGCTCCCGGACCCACTGAGTTGCTCCATCACTTTGTGTTTTACTCTGTAGACTATACCACGTTGCAATCCCAGAAGCAAACTCAGCCCCCCTCCCCATCCCCCTACACCAGGAGCATCCAATCCCCTTAACGGGATGCACATCCTAAACCTACACAGCAAAATAAAGTTGGGCTGGTGGAATTCCAAGCAGAAGGCCACGATGTAAAAGCTACTGCTTCACAGAGTTGTTCTGGCCTCTATTGCAACCATTATAGAGTCATACAACACGGCCCATGCTGACCATCAAGTACCCACCTACACTAATCCTACACTAATCCTATTTTATTCTCACCAACTCATTTCCTTCAACTCCCCCAGATTCCACCACTCACCAAGAAGCTAGGAGCAATTCACAGTGGCTAATTAACCCTAAGGTTCTATGACTCTATAAGATCTCCATCACCCTCAATCCCCCGATCTATCCACCACTGTAAAGGGGCTGTCCCACTGCGGCGACCTAATCTGCGAGTTTAGAAGAGTTTGCCCTCGACTCAAACTCGCAACATGGTCGACACATGGTCCTAGGAGGTCCTATGAGGTCACTGGAACTCTCCTTCATGATCGAGGGAAGTTCCTGCATACTCGTGGCCTCAGCTAGGTCGCGAAAACATTTTCAGCATGTTGAAAGGTTTTCCGCGAGTAAAATGTGGTCGGCACGGTTCTTTTGAACTCGTAGTGCAGTGGAGTGGGGTTGCTATTTAGTTACAGGCAGTCGAGGGCAGCCGTAGGCAATCTCCTTCGCTGACCGGGCATTTTGATTGGCTCATTGGAATTTTCAGGACCAACGAAAATCGACCGGTAGGTAAAATGCCCCCTAAACTTTATTAAACGTTATCTGACTTCTTAAAAGTGTCTCCACTCCTTCTCCCCCCATTCACCCCCCTTCACTCCCCCTCTCCCCCCCCCCCCCCCCCCCCCCCCGTCCGCGTTCTCTAAAGGACTTACCGTACACTGTGCAGTCGTCGTTTACCTTCCTCCCTGCGGTCGGTCGATCCAGCTCGCAGTTTCAACGCGGACGGTCGATCCAGCTCGAGGTTTTCCAGGCGAGTGCCCTCGAGCTTGAAGGTCGAAGACACTCTTCTTAACTCGCGGATTAGGTCGCCGCAGTGGGACAGCCCCTTAAGTTGGGGCGAAGGGCCTGTTTCCATGCTGGGTGATTCTATAACCGACCAACAGGCATGGGCAGGCAACGTTTGGGTCAGGATCCTTCTTCAGTCTGAAATCTCCCATAACGTAGCCTGTCCATTCCCTCCACAGATGTTGTGTGACCCGCTGAGATCCTCCAGCACTTTGTGTTTTGCTCAAGATTCCAGCATCTGCAGTTTCTCCTGTCTACCAACGGGAATACCTTGCTTTGACCTCAGCATGACCTCATACTCCTCTAACATACCTTCACTCAACCTTCTTTGCTCCAAGGAGAACAGCCACAGTTTCTTCAGCCTCTTTATTGAGCTGAAATATTTAATTGCTGGAACATCAAAAGAACTGAATATAAACCAGTGAGGAATTTTCTATTTACTGAACTGTCCACTTCTGGCACTGAATTTAAAAAAAAACTTTTCCATGTAATTACAACTGAGAAATGGGTATTGACATCCAGACTTCTAAACCTGCATTTATGCTTCACACAAACTTGCTTCAACAATTTAACAAACATTCCTCTCTTGCTTCCTCCTCAATGTTCCCTTAGCTAATATTAGCCAACATTTAAGAAGCAGTTAGACAGGTACTTGGGTATTTAGGACAGGTTTGGAGGGATATGGACCAAATGCAGGCAGGTGGAACTAGTGTGACATGTTGGCCGGTGTGGGCAAGTTGGGTCGAAGGGCCTGTCTCCACACTATATCACTCAATAACTCTATGACTCTAATAGTTTCAACTACGCCACATAGTAGCAAATTCCACAATCTACCAACATTGCTTATCCTCTCTGGAATTTATTATTAACGACTGATAATTATAGCACTTGATTTTGGACGTCTTCCCCTACCCATCACCCCACCCTGCTCAAGGAGCAAATACATAATAAATAATGCATGTCAATCGCTTTTTGATCACTTCAATAATGTATCAACCTTGTAAGCTACTCTGGTAAATACAGTAGTAAGTACTGTATTCAATTTTCTCCCATTTTGCTGTCTTGACCTATGAGTATATATTATGCAGCCTTAAGTGGGCCCTGCTCAATCACAAATTTTATTCCATCAGGTATTTTTAGAACACTCTGGAATTAAATTACTGATCCTTTAAACTTGTTTAAATTTACTCTCCTTTAAATAAATTAAACTTTTTTTTGCGTCAGTCAATTTTGATACATTCGTTTTCCAAGACTCTTGTGATCTTTAATTCTCCTTATTGTTTACATATATACTATGTGACGTCTGGTTTCAATTTTATCTTTATCTTGTTATTATCCACATAAGATACTATGGCAGTAGCCTGTGAATAGAAACGAGCACAAGTTTTCAGTGCACGCTGTTGCCAGTGTGAGTCTATATTTTACAAACGTACGCTGCACATACTCACACATATTCACGAGACTGATAAGATAATTAATATACCACATGACATAAATCACATGACAAAAGTCACAGTTACTAATGTTGACACTATTATATATCCACAATCCATGGTGCTTCATCGATCCTGAGTACAGGTGTTTCTCTGTATGGAGTTTGTACATTCTCCTCGTGATCTGCGTAGGTTTTCTCTGAGATCTTTGGTTTCCTCCCACACTCCATGGTGTTTCATTGAGGCAAGGACAATTGGCCTTTTCCCATTTTCCTTTGTTCATGCTATGCTTCTAGTCATTGGAGTATTTTCTCTTTGATGTACATTGACCAGTTTGGCCAGGGGGCATTGATGTGACATTACAATACAATACAATACAATACCTTTTATTTGTCATTTCAACCTCACATGAGGTTCAAACGAAATTTGGTTTCTGCAGCCATACAAAAAAAGAACCAAGACACACACCAACACAATTCAATTCACATAAACATCCATCACAGTGAGTCTCCTCCTCACTGTGATGGAAGGCAAAACTTAAACATATCTCTCCCCTGCACTCCCCTCTCCCCCCCCATGTCAGAGTCAAAGACAGAATCAAAGCCCCCGGCGGGCGATGTTAAATGTCCCGCAACCATTAAAGCCACGCCGGGTGATGCAAGGCCACGCACCGGGTCTTGGTGTTGGAGCCCCGGCGGGCTCTTGGTGTTGGAGCCCCGGCGGGCGCTCACAAAGTCCCGCGGCCATTCCAAGCCGCGCGGGGCGGTGATGTAAGGCCCCGCTCCAGCTAATCTTCAACCCCGCAACTCGGGCGGGAGAAGTCGCCGTTGCGGAAGCCCCGAAAAGCGGTCTCCCAGCAGGGACCCGCGGGCTCCCGGTATTACTGTCATTCAGTCAAATGTTACCTTGAAGAGGGGTCTCGACCCGAAATGTCAGCTATCCCATCGCTCCATAGATTCTGCCTCATCCGCTGAGTTTCTCCAGCGTTTTTGCCTACCTTTGATGTCAGGGGCAGTCACTCTCATCTCTTCTCTGGCATTCAGACTCTTTGTGTATGTGTAGGAAGGAACTGCAGATGCGGGTTTAAACTGAAGATGGACACAAAATGCTGGGGTAACTCAGCGGGACAGACATCAGCTCTGGAGAGAAGGAATGGGTGATGTTTCGGGTTGAGACCCTTCTTCAGCCGCCTTCTTCAGACTTCAGACTCTTTATGTATGTTTGGACCAAGGTTGTGATGAGGTCTGAGTGGTCCTGGCAAAACTCGAAACTGGGCAATGGCGATTCAAAATTGAAATTGTCGGGAAAATTCAAATGGGTCAGTCAGAATCTGTGGAAAGGGATGACGTTTAAAGCCGATCCTCGGTCACTCCCTCTTCTCCCCTCTCGCATCAGGCAAGAGGTACAGAAGTGTGAAAACGCACACCTCCAGATTCAGGGCCAGTTTCTTCCTAGCTGTTATCTGGCAACTCAACCATCCTAACAACAACTAGAAGGCAGACCTGAGCTGTTATCTACCTCACTGGAGATCCTCAGACTATCGTTAATCGAACTTACGGGCCATTATCTTGCACTAAACGTTTTTCCCTTTTTCATGTATCTGTACACCGTGGATGGCTCAATTTTAATTATGTATTATCTTTCCGCTGACTAGTTACTACGGAACAAAAGCTTTTAACCGTACCTCGGTATATGTGACAATAAACTAAACTGAAGTGGAAGTGCCTTTGTGCATTTTCTGTCTTTATTTCACATCTGTTTCTTTTTAGCTTTCATTTACTGGTGTCAGTGAGTAGGCCATTGGTTAGTAAATACCACTAGATAGCTTTAATCATTTTGTTGATGATTAAGAGTACATTAATAGGGCAGCAATTGCAGGGTCGAGCTTGTGCTGCTTTTTGTGAATGGGAAGTGTTGGGTCCACTATTGTTTCAAGTCAAGTCAAGTCAAGTCAAGTTTATTTGTCACATACACATACGAGATGTGCAGTGAAATGAAAGTGGCTATGCTCGCGGACTTTTGTGCAAAAGACAAACAACCAAACAAACTATAAACACAATCATAACACACATATTCTTTTACAAAATAAATAATGGAAGGAAAAACAAGATAGGCGTTTTACAGTCCGAATGGCCTCTGGGAAGAAACTCCTTCTCAACCTCTCCGTTCTCACCGCATGGCAACGGAGGCGTTTGCCTGATCGTAGCAGCTGGAACAGTCCGTTGCAGGGGTGGAAGGGGTCTCTCATGATATTGTTGGCTTTGGAGTTGCACCTCCTGATGTATAGTTCCTGCAGGGGGGCGAGTGAAGTTCCCACAGTGCGTTCGGCCGAACGCACTACTCTCTGCAGAGCCTTCTTGTCCTTGGCAGAACAATTCCCAAACCAGATGGTAATGTTCCCGGACAAGATGCTTTCCACCGCCGCTGCGTAGAAGCACTGGAGGATCCTCGGAGACACTCTGAATTTCCTCAATTGCCTGAGGTGGTAAAGGCGCTGCCTTGCCTTACTCACGAGTGCTGAGGCGTGTGATGCCCATGTCATATCCTCGGAGATGTGGACTCCCAGATATTTAAAACAGTTCACCCTATCCACCGGATCCCCATTTATCCTCAATGGAGTGTACGTCCTCGGATGATGTGCCCTCCTAAAGTCCATGATCAGCTCCTTCGTTTTCATATCAACATTAACCATTATAATGTTTCATATCTACATTAACCATTTGGATGACATTGTTAACATAGCCAACATTGTTAATACCCAGTCTGTTACCCAGGGTAAGAGAATCATGAACCAGAGGACATCGGCTTAAGGTGAGAAGGGAAAGATTTAAAAGGAACCTGAGGGGTATTTAGAATGAGCTGCCAGATTTGGACAGGTACATGGACAGGAAAGGTTCAGAAGGGTATAGAGCAAATGCGAGCAAGTGGGACGAGCCGGCCAGCATGGACAGCTCTATGTGCTGATATTTACTTTATTGATACTTGACATTTTCAATTACTTTACATGTAGATTACACCAAAATTGGTGGTACGGTAGACAGGGAAGAACGTTACCTTGTGTGCTGTCACAGTGTAATCCACTGTAGACAATAGATAATAGACAATCGTTGCAGGAATAGGCCATTCGGCCCTTCGAGCCAGCACCACCATTCAATGTGATCATGGCTGATCATCCACAATCAGTACCCAGTTCCTGCCGTCTCCCCATATCCCCTGACTCCACTATCTTTAAGAGCCCTATCTAGCTTTATCTTGAAAGTATCCAGAGATCCGGCCTCCACCGCCCTCTGAGGCAGAGAATTCAACAGACTCACAACTCTCTGTGTGAAAAAGTGTTTCTTCATTTCCGTTCTAAATGGCCTACCGCTTATTCTTAAACTGTGGCCCCTGGTTCTGGACTCCCCCAACATCAGGAACATGTTTTCTGCCTCTAGCGTGTCCAAACCCTTAATAATATTATATGTTTCAATAAGAAGCCCTCTCATCCTTCTAAATTACAGAGTGTGCAAGCCCAGCCGCTCCATTCTCTCAGTATATGACAGTCCCGCCATCCTGGGAATTAACCTTGTGAATCTACGCTGCACTCCCTCAATAGCAAGAATGTCCTTCCTCAAATTTGGAGACCAAAACTGCACATAATACACCAGGTGTGGTCCCACTAGGGCCCTGTACAATTGCAGAAGGACCTCTTTGCTCCTATACTCATCTCCTCTTGTTATAAAGGCCAACATGCCATTCGCTTTCTTCACTGCCTCTGTACCTGCATGCTTACTGTCATTGACTGATGAATCAGGACCCCCAGATCCCGTTGTACTTCCCCTTTTCCCAATTTAACGCCATTTAGATAATAATCTGCTTTCCTGTTTTTGCTACCCAAGTGGATAACCTCACATTTATCCACATTAAACAGCATCTGTCATGCATCTGCCCACTCACCCAACCTGTCCAAATCGCCCTGCATTCTCATAGCATCCTCCTCACAGTTCACACTGCCACCCAGCTTGTGTCATCTGCAAATTTGCTAATGTTACTTGTAATCCCTTCATTTAAATCATTAATATATATTGTAAATAGCTGCGGTCCCAGCACCGAGCCTTGCGGTACCCCACTAGTCATTACCTGTCATTCTGAAAGGGACCCGTTAATCCCTATTCTTTGTTTCCTGTCTGCCAACCAATTTTCTATCCATATCAGCACTCTACCCCCAATTCTATGTGCCCTAATTTTGCCCACTAATCTCCTATGTGGGACCTTATCGAATGCTTTCTGAACGTCCAGGTACACTACATCTACTGGCTCTCCCTTGTCCATTTTCCTAGTTACATCCTCAAAAAATTCCAAAAGATTAGTCAAGCATGATTTTCCCTTCGTAAATCCATGCTGACTCGGACCGATCCTGATACTGCTATCCAAGTGTGCGGCTATCTCATCTTTTATAATTGACATCAGCATCTTCGACACCACCGATGTCAGGCTAACTGGTTTATAATTCCTTGTTTTCTCTCTCCCATCTTTCTTAAAAAGTGGGATAACATTAGCTACCCTCCAATCCACAGGAACTGATCCTGAATCTATAGAACATTGGGGGGGGGGGGAAGTTTAATGGAGATGTGCGGGTCATGTGTTTTATACAGAGTAGTGGGGGGCCTGGAACACATTGTCAGAGGTGGTGGAGCATAATAGTGGCGTTTAAGCTTTTAGATAGGTGTATGGATGTGCGGGGAATAGAGGGATATGGATCATGTACATGCAAATGAGATGTTTAGCATCAGGTTCAGCACAAATATTGTGGGCTCCTTCCCTGTGCAGTGCTGTTTGATGTTCTATGTTCTATGTTTAATTGTATGCAAAAAAGGAATTTCACTGTAACTAGCTACATGTGACAATAAAATACCATTGCGCCAGTGTCAATGAATGGCAAATGGAAGTTAACTCTGAGAAGTATGAGGTGTTGCATTTTGGTATGTCAAACCTGGACCGGGCCTACACAGCCTCGCTGAACTGGGATCTGGGAGTATTGGTGCATAATTCCCTAAAAGTATTGAGTAGTGGAGTCATACAGTTTTGCAGCATGGAAACAGGCTCGTCGACCCAACATGCCCACACCGGCCAACGTGTCCCATCTACATGGTCCCACCCGCCCGTGTTTGGCCCATATCCCTCTAAACCTATGCGATCCATGTACCTGTCGAAATGTTTCTTAAACGTTGCCTTAACCTACCTCAACTACCTCCTCTGACAGCTTGTTCCATACACCCACCCCTCAGATTCCTGTGCAATCTTTTCCCCTTCACCTTAAACCTATGTCATCCGATTCTCTCTTCCTCTACTCTGGGCAAGAGACTCTGTGTGTCTACCCGATATATTCCTCTCATGATTTTATGCACCTTTATAAGATCAGTTGGCAGTGGCAAAAAAGGAGTTTGGCATTCTTGCCTTCATTGGGAAGAGGATTCACGACTTTTGCAGCTGTACAACTCGTTGGTGAGACCACATGGTGTACTATGTGCAGTTCTGGAAGGACGTTATTAAGTTGGAAAGGGTGCAGAAGAGATTCGGCAGCATGTCACCTAGGCTTGCGGGCTTCAGTTACTGGGAGAGGTTGGATAGGCGGGGACTTTTTTCCTTGGAGCGTAGGAGGTTGAGGGGTGACCTTATTGATGTTTACTAAATAATGAGGGGTTTGGATAAAGAAGTTGCCCCGCAGGTTCCCATAAAATCTTTTTCCTCCCACCTTTTACTTCAATATTCCAACTCAAAAAACAAACTGCTGGAGGAACTCAGCCTGGTCTTTGGAGGCAGAGGGGTGGCTGATGTTTCCGATTTAAGACCCTGCATCATGACAGAAAGTGTAGAGGGGAGATCGTCAGTATAAAGAGGTGAGGGGGAGGGGTGAGACTGGGGATGGCAGATGATAGGTACACAAAAATGCTGGAGAAACTCAGCGGGTGCAGCAGCATCTATGGAGCGAAGGAGATAGGCAACGTTTCGGGCCGAAACCCTTCTTCAGACAGATGATGGATGGAACCAGGTGAGCTGGGACAGGACGGGCAAATGGAGCCATGTGGGAAAGAGGGTGAGGGTGCAGTTTAAGGACAGGGGCTGCTGGGCGATTGGTGGAAACAGATCAGGAAAAAAACATCAGGCCTTGTTTTCACCAATTTAATGATAGCACTTCTGAGACTGCATATGGAATATTAAACATCAGGTTATTTTGCCTGCACCTGAGTTTGAGTTTAGTTTAATGTCAGCAGAAAGACAAGACATGATTACAATCAAACCTCTAGCACCTCGAGCAAGATCCAAGATGGTGGCCAAACCAGGTGACTCTTCGTGTGCTAGTTACAGAAATGCATCATGCATGACAATCGCTGCACTCTTTTAAATCTCTATCTGCACACTGGGGATGGCCCGATTGTAATCGTTTCGTCTTTCCACTGACTGGTTAGCACGCAACAATAAACTAAACTCAAGCTCAAACTCAGTTTCCATTTGTTAATTTGAGTACAATGAGCCTTTGATTATTTACACTTGTTGTTCAGAGTGTGGACTAGCTTGAATATGAATGACCAGAAATTGCTGAATGAAGCCAATGTGTGTTATAAAAGTTTATTATGTTGATAACAATGCTCAACTTATTTATATGAATGAAGCATTTTGAAATTCAACGTAGGAATATCTGTGTGGGTGCTAAAATTGTTTGCCCAATGACAAATGGTGCATTTGAGTTGGAAGAAATGTGTCATTTACTGGAAGTAATATAGACCATCTTTTATTTTGCACTGTACAAAACATTTCACATCATCAATGGTTGGGATTAAGGCAAATAACTGTGGGGCAGGGGTGGTAGAAATTATGGGAGGAGGCAGAAACCAGGTTTGCAAAAGTTTGCTTTAAAAAGATTCTGTCCTAGATGTAAAAAGTGTTTGACATCTAGGACAGAGAGTGGGTTAGGGGAAGCGCAGGAAGTTAGCGGATGAAGGAGGAGAGAATAAATGATGAGTGGATCAAGAAATTTCAATGTGATTGATCTAAAAATGTTTCAACATGCAGCTTATCATGACAAAGTGCCTATCGTGAGGCTGGATGACCTCACTCTGTTCTATAATGTTCAACCGACTCCAACTGGTCCAGAACGCAGCCGCCCGACTCATCATCCACACCAAATCCTGGCATCACATCACTCCAGTCCTCAAAAAACTTCACTGGCTTCCCATCTCCCACCGGATCACCTACAAAATCCTGGTCCTCACCTACAAAGCCCTCCACCATCTGGCCCCCCCATATCTCACTGACCTCCTCTCGCCCTACCAACCCTCACGGTCCCTCAGATCCACATCAGCCGGTCTCCTCTCCATCCACAAGTCCAACCTCCGCAGTTTTGGGGACAGAGCCTTCTCCAGGGCAGCTCCCAGGCTCTGGAACTCCCTCCCCCAACTGATCCGCAATTCCGTGTCCCTCACCATCTTCCAGTCCCGCCTCAAGACCCATCTCTTCACCTCTGCCTATCCTTAGCCCCACGTCCCCCTCCCTTTTCATCTGTGCATTAATTGCCTCATACTGTGTTTTGTATTGAATTCTGTCTTTACTTTGTGTACTAGTCATGTCTCTACTATTTATTTCATTCCCCTTACATGTTTTTCCTCTACATGCTCAATTTTTGTAAGGTGTCCTTGAGACTCTTGAAAGGCGCCCATAAATAAAATTTATTATTATTATTATTATAAATTATGAATAAATGAACCTCTTTCTTCCAGCCATCAGTCTGTAGAACGGAGGTAAACAAAAATGCTGGAGAAACTCAGCGGGTGCAGCAGCATCTATGGTGTGCCGAAACGTTACCTATCTCCTTTGCTCCATAGATGCTGCTGCACCCGCTGAGTTTCTCCAGCATTTTTGTGTACTTTCGATTTTCCAGCATCTGCTGTTCCTTCTTAAACAGTCTGTAGAACGGTCCCAAACCAAAACACTATCCATGGTGTCCAACACATGGCACGGCGGTAGAGTTGCTGCCTTACAGCGGTTACGGCGTCGGAGACCCGGGTTTGGTCCTGACCACGGGTGCTGTCTGGATGGAGTTTGTGCGTTCTCCCCGTGACTATGTGGGGTTTTTTTCCGAGATCTTCGGTCTCCTCCCACACTCCAAAGACGTACAGGTTTGCAGGTTAATTGGTTTGGTATAAATCTAAATTGTTCCTAGTGTGTGCAGGATAGTAGTTACTGGGCCGGGATCGCTGGTCAGTGCAGAATCGGTGGGCCAAAAGGCCTGTTTCCGCGCTGTATCTCTAAACTAAACTAAACTAAACCATCCGTCCATTTCCCTCCACAGATACTGCCTGGTCCACTGCGTTCCTCCAGCAGCTTGTCGTTTTTGCGTCACAAATCATTGCTGTCTGTTGCTCATTACTCTGTACTTTCCAAATGAAGGGTTAGAACTAATTCTAGTAATTTGCACAACACTGGTTAAACCAGCCGGCCTGTAATTATTCACTTTCTTCCCTTTCTCCATCTTCACACAGCAGTAAATATTAGTAATCCTCCAGTAAATGAAAATCAATATAAAATGCAGACGCTGGAAATCTAAAGTAAAAACAGACAGTACAGGAAATACTCATCAGCTCAGGCTGCATCTGTGGGGAGAGAAACAGAGGTATGTTAGCATTCATAGCAAAAGGATTTGAGTATAAGAGCAGGGAGGTTCTACTGCAGTTGTACAGGGTCTTGGTGAGACCACACCTGGAGTATTGCGTACAGTTTTAGTCTCCTAATCTGAGGAAAGACATTCTTGCCATAGAGGGATTACAGAGAAGGTTCACCAGACTGATTCCTGGGATGGCAGGACTTTCATATGAAGAAAGACTGGATAGGCTCGGCTTGTACACGCTAGAATTTAGAAGATTGAGGGGGCATCTTATAGAAACTTACAAAATTCTTAAGGGGTTGGACAGGCTAGATGCAGGAAGATTGTTCCCGATGTTGGGGAAGTCCAGAACAAGGGGTCACAGTTTAAGGATAAGGGGGAAGTCTTTTAGGACCGAGATGAGAAAAACATTTTTCACACAGAGAGTGGTGAATCTCTGGAATTCTCTGCCACAGAAGGTAGTTGAGGCCAGTTCATTGGCTATATTTAAGAGGGAGTTAGATGTGGCCCTTGTGGCTAAAGGGATCAGGGGGTATGGAGAGAAGGCAGGTACGGGATACTGAGTTGGATGATCAGCCATGATCATATTGAATGGCGGTGCAGGCTCGAAAGGCTGAATGGCCTACTCCTGCACCTATTTTCTATGTTTCTATGTTTTTCTATGTAGTGCTTCTGGACAAAGACCCTTCGTTAGAACAGAAAGGAGACGGAAGCTCAACTTGTTGAGCTGCGGAAAGTTTAGTTGAGTTTATTGTCACGTGTACCGAGGTACAGTGAAAAGCTTTTGTTGTGTGCTAACCAGTCAGCAGAAAGACAATACATGATTACAATCGAGCTCTTTACAGTGTATAGATACATGATAAAGGAATAACGTTTAGTGCAAGGTAAAGCCAGCAAAGTCCGATCAAGGAGAGTCAAGGAAAGAGCAGTAGAGGGGATGGGGTAAAACCAGGGTGATGGTTTTGAATAGTACGGGTGTTGGGGGTTATGGGGCAGGAGAATGGGGCAGGAGAATGGGGTTGAGAGGGAAAGATAGATCAGCCACGATTGAATGGCAGAGTAGACTTGATGGACCAAATGGCTTAATTCTGCTCCTGTAACTTGTGAAATGTTAAATTTGCGAATATGTATGTGGCCGCTCTCTTAGTTAAACGGCTCAAGCCTGGAGCCGCTTGTAGCTTTGGGCAATCTGCTCATTCACGTTGCCTGGGGGCACAGATAGTGACTTCCTAGTTTTTTTTTTTAATTTCCAAAAATAAACATTATTCAGAATATAAAAAATATATATAAACAAAACAAGAACTGTGCAAAAACTCTTGTGACATTCTCAGCTTCGATACATTCATTTGTGACATACTCAGCAGTCTTCCCAACTATTATTAAATCAAGTACTCTTGCCACTCTTGTGGCCCCCAGGGGTGACGTCCTAGGTTTAAAAAAATAGACTTTATTCAGAATTTAAAAAAAATATTACTAAACACGAACTATGTAAAAATTGTTCCACCATTCTCAGCGACTATACATACACACATTCCTTAGTCGGAAGAAGGGTCTCCACCCAAAACGTCACCTATTCCTTTTCTCTAGAGATGCTCTCTGACCCGCTGAATTACTCCAGCTTTTTGTGTCTATCTTCGATTTCAACCAGCATCTGCAGTTCCTTCCTACACATCCATTAATTAGCATTGTATTTGGTGGTGTTCACAGAAATATCATTATACCCGGAATCCTTGCCACTCTTGTAGCCTCTTGGCGTGATATACAAACGTAGAAAATAGATGCTTTTAAAATCTTTTTATTCGTTTTTTTCCAAAAAACAAAAACAAAACAAAAAGAATAATGATAAACATAAGAATGATATTGATACATGGGGATCAGGATTACATCAATAACAGGTATAACCTAAATATGAGTCCAGTGTCAAAATACACATTGAATATAGACCTCCCGGTCTCTATGTAAATATTGTTAAATGTTTAAAAGAAAACTTATATATGTAGAAAAAAAACAAAAAGAGAAAAAAAAGAGAAAAAAGGAAGAAACAAAACCCCCCTAAACTAGAAAAAAATAAGGAAAACAGAATCTGAGCTGAGAATTTCACCAATTTAAGTCCCTGTTTGATGCAAGAGTAGGCCATTCGGCCCTACAAATGAACATCCACCATTCAATATAATCATGGCTGATCAACCAAAATCAGTACCGTTCCTGCTTTTTCCCCATATCCCTTGATTCCATTAGCCCTAAGAGCTAAATCTAACTCTCTCTTGAAAATATCCCTTCCCTTGTTTGAGGGGCGTCTCCTCCACACCCTGTCCCCCCCCCTCCCACCCCCCCCCCCCCCCTTCAATATGCAGCAGCAGATTGTGGTCCTCCCCCACAGAGCCTTGGCTGCAGGCTGCACTGAGCTTCAGTGCGTCCCTCAGCACGTACTGCTGCAGGCTGTAGCGGGCCAGTGGGCAACATTCCCTGGTGAACATCTCGCTCAGCTGGGAGATCCCTGTTGCCAAGCCAGCAGAGATCAGTGAACCCGTCCCAACCTACGTAACAAACAGAAGGCCTTCTCTACTTACAGCTCTGAATGCAGAGCTGACCCCATACACGGGGCTACTAATTATGAATTTATTAACTGAACCGGCAAAATCCCTTCCCATTGATATTTGATGCTTCATTAATTCTTCTCCACCTGTTCTCAACCTCCCTTGAGTTCTTGTAGTAAAATATGTTAATAACATTTATCGCCGGCTGCTGTGAATCGCAGGATGTGAGGCTTAAGGTAAAGTGTCACGTGACAGGTTATATACTTCATTAGTCATTGAAGTCATTCACCAAAAATCAAGGGCGAGTTGCACCCCGACCACTTCATCTTCTCCCATCGGGCAAAAGGTATAGAAGTATGAAAATACACATCTCCAGATTCACGGACAATTTCTTCCCAACCGTTATCAGACAACTGAATCTTTTTCTTCAGCCCCCTTCGGTCATGGCTGACCATGGATGTCTCCAGGGTTGGAGGACGCCAGTGAGGACTTTGTTTAACGTGTGGAGACTGGTGCATAGACAGCCACCACACGGTCCTTGATAGATCTGGGTGAGGATCCAGTGGCATGGAGCCCAAGACGACCGGAGACCCTTTTCTGCTGCAGCCCTCATCCGCCTTCCCAGCCGTTGTGACGCTCCACTAAGGTCAGCCATCGTCCTCCGCCTGTTCCACCGTTGAGGTCTTGGTCGGATTGCTCTTTGTCAGAGACCTCCCCCTCGATCTTACCGCCATGGGTGGCCCTACCAGGAGCACAGCTCCAGACAGCATCACTCTCAGGATCTCAGGTCCACACAAGCATCTACATCACGGCAAGGTGACAATCCACAGAGAACTGAATCACCCTACCAACAACTAGTGCTGAGCCACTATCTACCTCATTGAAGACCCTCAGACTATCTCTAATTGGACTTTACTGTCTATATCTTACAATCCAATCAATCAATCAATCAAACTTTATTGTCATCTTGCAAACCAACAGTTGTACAGTGCAAAATGAGAAGACGTTTCCCAGGGAATACCGGAGGATCGCACATAAAACTTAAACATTTCACACATAATAAAAACAATAAAAACACTCTAGTCCCTGATAAAACAGTACGAATAGTTAAAAAGTGCAGGTAAAAACAGCAACATTAAAATACAGTAAAAACAGTCATAAAATGTCCAGGGCAGCTGATGGCCAGTGCCAGAGTTATTAAATTCTCAGTGCAAAGCAGCAGAATCAGGTGGTTAATACAAAATCAGCAGAATACACTAAACGTTATTGACATTATTCCCTTATCATGTATCTGTACACTGTGGATGGCTTGATTGTAATCATATATTATCTTTCCGATGACGGGTTAGCACATAACAAAAGCTTTTCATTGAATATATGTGCAGGAGTAGGCTATTTGGCCCGTCGAGTACACGTGACAATAAACTAAACTCAAACTAAACTCAAACTTGTGTCACTGAGAAACTCAGTTCACTTTCAGTTTAGTTTAATGTCACGTGTGCTGAGGTAAAGTGAAAAGGTTTTGTTGCGTGCTAAATAATCAGCGGAAAAACAATACATGATTACAATCGAGCCATCTACAGTGTATAGATACATCATAAGGGAATGACGTTTAGTGCAAGATACTTTAGTGCAACCAAGCTGTGATGCTTTCTACGGTGCATCTGTCGAAGTTGGTCAGTGTTGTTGTTCGCATTGCCAAATTTCCTAAGCCTTCTGAGGAAGTAGAGGCGTTTCTTGGTCGTTGCTTCAATATGGGTGGTACTGCATCGCCTGCTTTAGCCGTGGGCTGACATGCAGAGCAGGGCAGAATGGACAGGACCCCTGCTCATTCAGTACGTGGCACGTAGAGGTTCGATTGAGTCAGTGACGGAGGTGAGAAGCATGGGACCTGTGTGCATACACTGTGGCAGCCACGACCCTCAGAGCCACTCAATGAACTGAAGACTGTCACGTTCAGCAGCTCTGATAGTCGATCACTGTATCTTTGTCTCGTTCAGGGAATAACATTAGCAAGGTCAGCATTCGTTCTATGAACTGAGTGGCTTTTCAGAGGGCAGTAAGAGTTGCTGAGGATCCAGACTGGCAGAAATACAGTCTCTTTCTTTCCCTCATAGGCATTCCTGACAACCCATGAATTTTGCTAAGGTCATTAATTCAGTTTCTTTAATTAACCATGTTTAGGTCCGCAGCTGCACTAGTTTGACTCTTCTGGTTATTAGACTTTGCCTTGGTTTACCAGCTTGGTAGCATAAACAATATGCTACTGTACCCACTGGTATTGTCATTACATTCATATTGTCATTCCGATTAAAAACAGGGAAGATAGACTGTGTGTCTGAAGAAGAGTTCTGACCCGAAACATCACCTATTCTTTTTCTCCAGAGATGCTACCTGACCCGCTGAGTTACCCCGGCATTTTGTGTCTATCTTCGGTATAAACCAGCTTCTGCAGTTCCATCCTACACATAAAAACAGGGAAGGTTTGGCATTCTAATAATTGGAATCGGCAAGTTGCCTTGTGAGACCAAGCTAAGCTGGCATGTATTAGATTTGATGAGAAAGGATTTGATTGCTTTATTTTTGAGACACAGCATGGAAACAGGCCCTGCGGCCCACTGAGTCCATACCAACCATCAATCACCCGCTCACACTATGTCTATGTTATCCCATCGTCTTATCCAGTCCCTACACACTATGGGCAATTTTACAGGGGCCAATTAACCTGCAAACCCGCACGTCTTTAGAATGTGGGAGGAAACCAGAGCAGTGATCGATGGGTGGTGTGGACTTGGTGGGCCAAAGGGCAGGTTTCCGCGCTGTGTCTCTAAGTTAAAAGATAGGAGTAGAATTGGGCCACCAGACCCCTACATGTTTAGTTTAATTTAGAGATACAGAACGGAAACAGGCCCTTCGGCCCACCGAGTCTGTGCCTACCAGCGATCGCCGCACATTAACACTACCCTACACACACTGGGGATAATTGTACATTCATACCCCACCATTCAATATGATCATGGCTGATTTATGCTGGACTCACTCCTGTATGGTGCCAGTTCTGCAGCAAGGGAGTGAAAGGTTAGCAAGGATGGACAGGATAGCAGAGTTGTGGTAATTCTGCCTGAATGGCAGCACAGGGCTGAAATGTTAGGTTTAGAGTTATTATTGTCACGCGTGCTGGCTTGAAGGGCCAAATGGCCTCCTCCTGCACCTGTTTTTTATGTGTGCTGAGGTACAGTGAAAAGCTTTTCTTGCATGCTATCTGATCAAATACAATAATACTATACATAGGGCAGCACGGTGGCTCAGCAGTAGAGTTGCTGCCTTACAGCGCTTGCAGCACCAGTGACCCGGGTTCAATCCCGACTGCAGGTGCTGTCTGTATGGAGTATGTACGTTCTCCCCGTGACCGCGTGGGTTTTCTCCGAGATCTCCAGTTACCTCCCACACTCCAATACGTACAGGTTTGTTGGTTAATTGGCTTGGTAAATGTAAAAATTGTTCGTAGTGTGTGTAGGATAGTGTTAATGTGCGGGGATCGCTGGTCGGCCCTGTTCCGCACACTCTAAACTAAACTAAATTAAAACTAAATTAAACTAAACTAAACCATACATGAATACAATCAAACCAAACACAAGATAGAGTGAAGAGAAAAGTACCAGACTGCAGCATATAATTCACAGCATTGAAGCATTACAGTTCCAGGGACAAAGTCCAATGCCCACAATGAGTCTGGTCTGTGTGATGGACAGGACTATATCCATATATCTCTCCAGATTCTTGTGGTGTATTCTTGCAGAGCTTCTTGCAGGATTCTTGCAGAGCTGTTCCCCAACCAAGCTGTGATACAACCCGACAGTATGCTTTCTATGGTGCATTGGAGGAGATTAGATTATCTTGGCATCCTGTTTGGCATCCAGACGGCCTGCTCCTGTGCTGTGTAATCCTATGTTCTATGTTCCATAAACTTTGCAAAGGCTGTCCACAGAAATGCTGTGGAGGCCAAGTCAATGGATATTATTAAGGCAGAGATAGATAGATACTGGAATAGTGTGGGTGTCTGGGATGATGGGAAGAAGGCAATGGGGATGGGAGGGAGAGATAGATCAACCATGATAGAAACAAAGAAAATAGGTGTAGAGTAGGCCATTCGACCCTTCGAGCCAACATCACCATTCAATATGATCATGGCTGATCATCCAAAATCAGTACCACGTTCCTGTACCCCAAAATCAGAACCCCGTTTCTCCCCTTATCTCCATATTAAATGGCGGGGTAGATGTGCCAAATGGCCTAATTCTGCTCCCATCACTTAACATGAATAAACCATAGCTTCATAATGACAACTGGATCAAAACCCATTTATCTCTTTTGTGTAATAACTTATTTAAACTCTAGTGACATCAAATACAGTGTGCTTACATCTAACATTTTATTATTTTCTTGCCGAGTTGACTGTATTCCCTTATGTAACATTGTTGTTAAACTCATTGTCCTCCCTGTCATGCCCTGCTTTTCATTTCCCTTTTCTTATACTTCCCACCTGCATCCAAGGTCTGTGTTTTCATTTCCTTTCTGCCACCACTCAACTCCTCATTTGAATTGAAGGATGCTGATTGTGAAAGACAATCGAACCTTTGGCATTTCATCCATCTTTGCAACCCCCCGGCACGTCGCGTGTATTCGCAGTTTTGGCAGTCCCGTGTTTCCTGAGCTTTATGAGCGAAAACATATAATCAGATCATTTTATTTTCCCCGGGAATTTCTTCTGCTTGAGAATGTGACTGAATCTGAACTCGGAGAATTCAAGTGAATGATCTGAATATGAATGACTGACCTTTCAAACCTTCTCTGCAGTAGGATTGTTTAAAGTCATGGATTAAGTGTGGACTGGCATTTGAAAGCGAGCGCAAGCTGTGAGAATAATGTTCAAACTTCAGACCCAGTTTGAGCCAAGACTGCATGAATTACACATTTCACCCGGTGCACTGCCATTCGATCTGACTGATTGGAAAGCATATCTTCGATTGTGACTGAGGACATTTGGTGTTCATCATCTTGATGTATTATTTTATGGATTCAGTGCAAAGCTATAAAAAAAACCTTGCTATTGTTGAGCTTGGAGGGTGATGAGTAAAAGGAATTGGAATTGCAATTAAAAAAAAGACACAGAGTGACTTTAGATTTTAGACTTTCGAGATAAGGCCCTTCAGCCCACCGAGTCCTTGTCGACCAGCGACCCCCCACCCCCACCCCCACCGTACTCTACTACTATCCTACGCACACTAGGGACAATTTACAATTTTTACCAAACACAATTAACCTACAAACCTGTATGTCTTTGGAGTGTGGGAGGAAACCGGAGCACCCGGAGAAAACCCACGCAGTCACGGGGAGAATGTACAAACTCTGTACAGACAGCGCCCGTAGTCAGGATTGAAATCGTGTCTCTGGCTTTGTAAGGCAGCAACTCTACCGCTGCGCCACTGTGCGGGAGTAACAACGGGCCAGCCAGCATCCATGGAGAACATGAACTAGTGGCGTTTCAGGTCGGGACTCTTCTTCAGACTGATTGTTAGGGGGGGGAAAGTGGAAGAGAGGAGGGGCAGGGCAAAGCATGGCAAGCAATAGGTGAATACAGGTGAAGGGGGGGGGGGGGGGGGGGGCAGAGTTGTTAGGCAGATGGTTGGCCAAAAGCCAGAGATCAAAAAACAGGTGTGAGACAAAATGATTGAAGAACTGCGAATTATGAAGCCAGAGGATGGAATGTATGGGGGGAGGGAATAAATAAATGTGAGTCCAGTTGGGGCACAGGGGAGCGGTGGGTTGGATGGAAGAAAGGGGGTGTTGGGGAGAAAGGGGAGGGGGAAGGGTTGTTAGATGTGTATAAAATTGGAGAATTTAATGTCCGTACTATTGGGTTGTAACATAAGGGGGTGGGATTAAAATGGTTAGCAACCGGGAGGTCCAGTAGGCCTTGGTGCACCGAGTGCAAGCCTTCGACAAAACGGTTGGCGAGTCTCACTGATGTGCAGGAGGCCACACCAGATGCAGTGCCCTTGTGAGTCCAAGCACATACTATCCTGCCTTCTGTCACCCTTTCTGCCCGTGTGCCTCTCCCATCCCACACTTCTGTCCTTAATTTCCCTTGTTAGTCTAGTCCGGTTCGTCTATTTTAGTTTATTGTCACGTGCACCGAGGTACAGTGAAAAGCTGTTGCTTATTACACTGTATTTGTAAGGGCTCCAGACCCTCTCTGTATTTGTTTCACTCCAGATCCATCCCTCTTTGCCCTCCCCTCTCCCCTCCCTCTGCCTTTTCTGTCTCCTGCTTTCAATGTGTATCGTGCTGTCTTGCCGAGATCATGCAACATTTATATTGTGAACTCTCAGATGTCAAAGCTGATCTCTTTCCATTGTTCCAATAAGTTCCTTTACTAAGTGATATTCCGGCCTCTTACGAACTCATTCATGGGGGTTACGTCTCATAATTAAACTTCAAGTGGGTACTATAACACGACCTATTACTGATTAATACAAATGTAAGCAAAAAATATTGTGAAGATAGACACAAAATGCTGGAGTAACTCAGCGGGACAGGCAGCATTTCTGGAGGGATGACATTTTATAGAAACATAGAAACATAGAAAATAGGTGCAGGACTAGGGCATCCGGCCCTTCGAGCCAGCACCGCCATTCATGGCTGATCATCCAAAATCAGTACCCCGTTCCGGCGAGAACGGCCAGGAACATCGGGCCTCCGTAGAGGCAACTGTGGAGGCTTCAATAGGCCTGACTACGGGAGAACTGGGGATGGGGACTGGACATTGTGCCTTCCCCCACAGTGGTAGCCATTGTGGGGGGATGTTTTTTTGTGTGTAAATGATTATTTTACTCTGTGTCCAAGATGGCTGCCGGAAGGGAGAGTGTACGCTGGCGCGTTTTAGCTGCCGCTGCTCTCTCTTCATATTGTGTTTTTGATTTTTGTTTTTGGATTGAATTCTGTCTTTAATTTATGTACTGGTGATGTCTTTACTATTTATTTCATTCCGCTTATATGTTTTCACTCTACTTGCTAAATTTTGTAAGGTGTCCTTGAGACTCTTGAAAGGCGCCCATAAATAAAATTTATTATTATTATTACTATTCTGAGGAAAGAAAGTGATTTCTCCTTGATGTGTCGGGCAATAGTTACATCCAACTCAACCACATGATGGCAACTGGAGTAAACAACCAGCGTGACACGGTGGCACAGCGGTAGAGTTGCTGCCTTATGGCGCCGGAGAAACCGGGTTCCATCCTGACTACGGGTGCTGTCTGTACGGAGTTTTTAACTTCTCCCCGTGAACCGTGCTCTGGTTTTTTCCCACACTTCAAAGACATAGGTTCAAGAAGGAACTGCAGATGCTGGAAGATCGAAGGTACAAAAAAATGCTGCAGCATTTTTGTGTAAAGACATAGGTTTGTAGGTTAATTGGCTTTGGTAAAATTGTAAGTGTAAGAAATTGTAATTGCTATCCTTTATAAATCAGAGCATTGAGTATAGAAGTTGGGATGTAATGTTAAAATTGTACAAGGCATTGGTGAGGCCAATTCTGGAGTATGGTGTACAATTTTGGTCGCCCAATTATAGGGAGGATGTCAACAAAATAGAGAGAGTACAGAGGAGATTTACTAGAATGTTGCCTGGGTTTCAGCAACTAAGTTACAGAGAAAGGTTGAACAAGTTAGAGCTTTATTCTTTGGAGCGCAGAAGGTTAAGGAGGGACTTGATAGAGGTCTTTAAAATGATGAGAGGGATAGACAGAGTTGACGTGGATAAGCTTTTCCCACTGAGAGTAGGGAAGATTCAAACAAGGGGACATGACTTGAGAATTAAGGGACAGAAGTTTAGGGGTAACATGAGGGGGAACTTCTTTACTCAGAGAGTGGTGGCTGTGTGGAATGAGCTTCCAGTGAAGGTGGTGGAGGCAGGTTCGTTTTTATCATTAAAAAATAAATTGGATAGTTATATGGACGGGAAAGGAATGGAGGGTTATGGTCTGAGCGCAGGTATATGGGACTAGGGGAGAATACGTGTTCGGCACGGACTAGAAGGGTCGAGATGGCCTGTTTCCGTGCTGTAATTGTTATATGGTTATATGGTTATATGAATACTTTCAGTGAATCGGCCTCCACTGCCTTCTGTGGCAGAGAATTCCACAGATTCACAACTCTCTGGGTGAAAAGGTTTTTCCTCATCTCAGTCCTAAATGGCCTACCCCTTATTCTTAAACTATGACCCCTAGTTCTGGACTGGCCCAACATCGGGAACATTTTTCCTGCATCTAGCCTGTCCAATCCCTTAAAGGGGAGAGTTGGAAACATTTCAACATAACAGTTGCCTAAACCTAAAGGGCATAGATTCGTGGTAAGGGGTATAAGGTTTAGATGAGATCTTCAGGATCATTTTTTTTCACCCAGAGTGTGTGGTTGGAATCTGGCATGCACTGCCTGAGTGGATAGTGGAGGTAGACTCTACAACATTTAAGAAACTTCTACAAAAACACTTGAATTGCTTAAGTTTAATAAGCTGTACACCAAGTTCTGGTAAAAGGGATTAATATACATGGGCACTAAAAGGATGGCACAGTTTGAAGGGTGTGTTTCCACACTGTATGACTCTATGATTCTATGCGTTTAGTTTAGTTTAGTTTAGTTTAGAGATACAGCCCAGCAACCGTCCGCGTTGACCAGTGATCCCCTTACACTTGCACTATCCTACACACTCTGGACAACTTATAATTAGACTGAAGCCAATTAACCTCCATAACCTGTGCGTCTTTGGATTGCGGGAGGAAACCAGAGCTCCTGGAGAAAACCCACGTGGTCACAGGAGAACAAATTCTGTACAGACAGCTCCCGCAGTTAGGATCGAACCCGAGTCTCTGGCGCTGTAAGGCAGCAGGTCTACCGCTGTGCCACCGTGCCCTTTTTTTCCAAACCCAGTGTGGATAAATATTTTCATTGTTAGAGAGTCCTTTAAAAATAGAGCCCTGTTTTTCAGGAGTGAAGTCAGGATGCTTTTACACTCTGGGAAAAGCCTGAGTGTGCATTAGAGCATTAGATGCTGTATAAATGTAATGTCTTTCTTTATATATTAATTTGAGACACTTTGCTATGTTAAATTGCTTCATAAATGTGTTGTTATTGTTATGGTGCAATAACTTGCTCTGGTTTAGCGGTGCAGATATTTTCATTTTCTGGAGAGAAAACAGATCTTTGCCAATAAAAAAGCAGACTGTTTGAATGTTCCTAAAGCATTACTATATTCACACCTCAATGCTTCCAATGTCTTCCCCTTTTTCCTACTGTAAGGCAGCCAGAGACTGGAGGCTCAGGGCATTGAGAGTATTCTCAACGGTGTGTACACTGGTTCCCTGCAACTTGTAGGAATGTTATCGTCTGGTCTGGCATTATGCAAGCCAGCGGTGGTGTAGTCAGAGAGCAGATTGTTTTCCCTGTCAAATGGCCAATTCTCTGATCCACCAGCTGCATTCCTCCCCCACATAACTCGGTCACGTCACAGGTAAGACCTTGTGTGTAGGAAGGAACGGCAGATGCTGCTTTACACCGAAGATAGACACCAAATGTTAGAGTAACTCAGCGAGTCAGGCAACATAGAGTCATACAACTTGGAAACAGGCCCTTCGGCCCAACCTGCCCACACCGACCAACATGTCCCATCTACACTAGTCCCACCTGCCTGCGTTTGGTCCATATCCCTCAAAACCTGTCCTTTCAATGTGCCTGTCTAATTATCTCTTCACCAATCTCTGGAGAAAAGTAGTAGGTAACGTTTTTCGACCCAAAACGTCACCTATGCCTTTTCTCCAGAGCTGCTGCCTGACCCGCTGATTTACTCCAGCATTATGTTTCTATCTACAGGTAAGATTTTGTTCCAAATCATTGTTGCTAGCTTTGTTGGGCATGTCTCCGGATGTGTCAATGCTCTGATGCCTTATGGCGCCAACCTTTTTTTCTCACATGCCTGATTTACAGTATACTTGATTTGTAATTTATTTATTAGCTAAGTATGTAAACATACAAGGAATTTAATTTGCCAAGTCATGCAAAAAAGCAGCAAGATACATAACCACATAAAAATTACACATAGACTAAAACAGACACCACAACGGCATTGAAAATCCCCAGGGCACACAGCATAAGCGGAGACCCGCAGCCATCAGTTCAATGTCCGGGCCACACACACGCTCCTTCACCGTGTTGTGACCAGAGTTGTAGACAATAGACAATAGGTGCAGGAGTAAGCCATTCGGCCCTTTGATCCAGCACTTTGCGCCATTCACTGTGATTATGGCTGATCATCCACAATCAGTTCCTGCCTCCTCCCCATATCCCTTGACTCCGCTATCTTTAAGAGCTCTATCTAAATCTCTCTTGAAAGCATCCAGAGAATTGGCCTCCACTGCCTTCTAAGGCAGAGAATTCCACAGATTCACAACTCTCTGGGTGAAAAGGTTTTTCCTCATCTCCGTTCTAAATGGCTTACCCCTTATTCTTAAATGGTGGCCTCTGGTTCTGGACTCCCCCAACATCGGGAACATGTTTCCTGCCTCTAGCGTGTCCAATCCCTTGTGTGTCCAATACCGACTGCTGTCACTCTCTCTGTAGTCCCTGTATGCCTGAACAGTCAGAAAGCCGTCCACACTTGCACTACTCCGGGATGCCCTCGGAGCGATGTTCCCGCGAACACCGAGATCGCTGCACTAACGGCAATCCCTCCGAGTCTTCACCAGTGCAGGCAGCACGTCCATCTTGTTTTTTTCGGCGACCTCACATTTCCCCATTGGCAACATATCTTCTTTCCTCCTTTTCTCCTGCTGTCGGGGCGATCGAAGCTCCTGTATCAGGGCCATCGTGATCGGGGCGATCGGAGCTCCTGCGGTTGGAGCTCCCGAAGTCGATCCCTAACAAAGGAACCGCCAGCTCCACGACGTTAAGGCCGCAGTGTAGACGGAGATAAGATACGGAAAAAGTTGCATCTCCATCGAGGGAAGAGATAAAAAAAGTTTCCCCCCCCACCCCCCCATAATACAAAAACTAACAGTACACTAAAAACATACAAGTGAACACAATAAACACAGACCAAAAACAGCAAAGGAATAAATCGATGAGACGGGTGTGGTGCAGCTGCCATGGACGGCGCCAACTTCATTCTTAACTTTAAAAAAAAGTAAATTCTATTTCCAACATTGGATGGACTGGAACACTTGAAAGAAGTGTTTCAGTCAGTAGAGCTGCTGCCTTACTGTTCCAGAGACCCGGATTCGATCCTGACCTCAGGCATTGTTTTTGTGGAGTTTACACGTTCTCCCTGTGACTGTGTGGGCTTCCTCCAGGTGCACAGATTTCCACCCACATCCCAAAGACGGGCAAGTTTGTAGGTTAATTGGCCACTGTAAATTGCCCCTGGTGTGTAGGGAGGGAGTGGGTGCCAACGTGGGAATAACACAGAATTAGTGTGAAATTATGATGAATGATCAGCATGGAGCCGATGGGCTGAAAGGCCTGTTTCGATGTCGTATTTTTCAAACAATCTTTCAATCAATCGAATAGCGGAAAGTTGTATCGCAAGATTTAAACTACACAATCGGAGAACCTCTCATCCCTAATTTTATGCTAAGTAGGAGTGCTAGAGCCTTGGAGCTCTACACCACAGATACAGGCCCTTCGGCCCTACTTGCCCATGTTGACCATGTTATCTAACCAAGCTAATCCCACTTGCCCGAGCCATATCTCTCCAACCCTTTCCTCTTCATGTACCTGTCCAAATGTCTTTTAAATGTTGTAATTGTATCCTTCTCTATCTCCTTCTCTGGCAGCTTGGTCCATGTACACACCACTCTCTGTGTGAAAAGGTTCCCCCCTTAGTTCCTTTTTCCTTTTCACTCTAAACCTCTGCCCTCTTAGATTTCAGATTCATCCGCCTTGGGAGAAAAGATGTGCACATTCACCCTGTCAACGCCCCTCATGTTATTAGATACTTCTATAAAGATAGCCCTCAGCCTTCTGCTCCTAAGGGAACATAAAACACACAGCCCATCCAGCCTGTTGTTGTAGGCTTCCTCACATACTCTTGCTTTACATACTCTCATTCTGTGATCCCTGCTCCATTTACCCATCCTTGGTGCAAGCACACGAGGATGCCTATTCCCCGTGGACGTTCCAAACTCCAGTGCCCACAGGAACATCCCGTATATGTTGCATGAAACTTTCCATTCCACGATTCAATTCAATAATCCAATGTTACTTCATTGTCAGGTGTAACCAGGTGCAGTGAAATGCTTTGTTTTGCCTACAACCCGGTAAAACCCATACAGCAGACCGCACCTAGGCAGTACACGTGTCGTCACGTGTCTGCCGCTAATGTATTTTTGTGTTTTTGTGTTTTTATGACTGTTGGCAGATCAATTTCCCTTCTGGGATAAATAAAGTTCTATCGCATCGCATCTAACAAAGTTACAAAAGTTCACAGAACAGTCTTATCTTCTGCCTGCTAGCGCTCCTCTCCCCCCACCCCTCATCCGCCAGGCTTCCTTCATTTGCGGCAGTCTCCAACCCGGTCCCCCCATTGTTCTCGGCCCCCCTCCCCACTAGGCAATCACATGTTGAGCACTTGGAGATCATCCTTCTAAAAGCCCTGTCCCACGGTACGAGTTCATTCCAAGAGCTCTCCCGAGTTTAAAAAAATCAAACTCGTGGTAAGCACGGAGAATGAACGTAGCGGGTACGTCGGGGCTCAGGGACGTCTCTTAGCAGCTCGTAACGCTAACGGCAGATACTCGGGAAGACTCGCTAACGACGAGCGGCCATTACTGTAAATCTCCGGGTTTGAATCAGGGCAAACTCGGGAGAGCTCTTGGAATGAACTTGTACCGTGGGACAGTGCTATTACTATATTCACACTCTTCTGGTTACGCAAATAGTGGCAGATTTGCAAATCAGGCTTGATAAGCCTGTAATTGAAAAGGAGCGAGCACCAACTAACAGTTTAAACTCCCGAGCAGCTGTTTGTGTTTTTTTAAATTTGCATTCCCTTTTTTTAAACACTCTTTGCAATTTGCAAGGAATTCACACATCAGGAGTTAGAATGGAAGCATAGGGCCACAGCTTCTTCACATGTGTTTTTTCTGAGATTCTAAACCATCAATTACGCGGTAATTTACTTTTGCGGAAAGATTTTTGCTGAGGAACTCTAAGACACAAAACCAGCAGATAGATGGGAACTGCGACCATTGGTTCTTTGGTGCCCACCTTGTAGAGGCAGTGGGAAGGCACCCTACTCTGAATAGAGAGGGCGAGCATAGACATCTTGGCGTTCAAGGTGGCCTGAAGGGCCTTTCCATGCTGTATAGGTCTATGATTCAATGACTATGACCTGAATGTCCTGATGATGAGCGACGGCGGCCCAGTGAGAACTGGTCCTATTCCTGACTCACTTAAAACAGTGATGCAAGAGAGCGGGTGGTGAGATTATTGGGGTAGGGTGGTAGAGGGTTCCAATCCTAGCCGGCTGCCTAGATTTGGACCTCTCTCCTTATGGCCAGTGGCCTTTCCAGAATACCTCCCAGTGACAGACTCCAGCCTTCTCCTAGACTCTACACAAGCCAGGAAAGTGAAACTTCCCAATATAGGATGTTCCGAACCCCATTCCCTCGGTCACATTGAAGTACTATCTACCTCTTTGGTGACCCTCCTATCCTTGATCGGATTTTGCTGGCTTAACCTTGCACTAAATGTTATTCCCATATCATACACTTCAATACACCGTAAATGGCTCGATTGTAATGATGTATTGTCTTTCTGCTGACTGGTTAGCACGCAACAAAAGCTTTTCACTGTACCTCGGTACATTTGACAATAAACTAAACTTAACATTGGCTTCTGACAATCAGGCTGCAACTTCATCCTACACCGTGCCGAGCAGGAATAACTTCAGAGGCAGAGCGTGGTAACAGGCCATTTGGCCCACCAAATCCAGGCCAACCAGCGATCACCCCGTATACCAGTACCATCTTACACACTAGGGACAATTTTCAATTTACAGAGGCTAATTAACCTATAAACTTGTACTTCTTTGGCGTGTGGGAGGAAACCAAAGCTCTCAAAGAAAACGCACGTGGTCACAGGGAGAACGTACAAACTCCGTACAGACAGGACCCATAGTCAGGATCGAACCAGGGTCTCTGGCACTGTAAGGCAGCAACTCTACCGCTGCGCCACCGTGCCGCCCCAATGCTTAACTCTCCACTTCTGGGAACACAGTGAGAATAATGTGCACATTTGGGCTGGGCTTGTATACTCTGGAGTTTAGAAGGATGAGAGGGCACCTTATTGAACCATATAAGATTATTAAGGGTTTGGACACGCTAGAGGCAGGAAACATGTCCCCGATGTTGGGGGAAGTCCAGAACCAGGGGCCACAGTTTAAGAATAAGGGGTAAGCCATTTAGAACGGAGATGAGGAAACACCTTTTCACACAAAGAGTTGTGAGTCTGTGGAATTCTCTGCCTCAGAGGGCGGTGGAGGCTGATTCTCTGGATACTTTCAAGAGAGAGCTAGATAGAGCTCTTAAAGATAGCGGAATCAGGGGATATGGGGAGAAGGCAGGAACGGGGTACTGATTGGGGATGATCAGCCATGACCACATTGAATGGTCTCGAAGGGCCGAATGGCCTACTCCTGCACCTATTGTCTATTGTCTATTGTCATTTGAATTTTCATTTTACATTAAAAATCAAGCTCTATTTTTGGAAAAGAAATTAACGAAAGATTGCTGATTTTAATTCCCCCCGTATGGTTGCTTTAGTGGAATGAAAGGCAAAATCAATTTAGTAGTGTTTGGAGATTATACCCCCAAAAGATTTAAAAACAAGGCCAAAATCTATCCGCAAATTATAACGACTACAAATATATGCAAAACTGTAGGCAAAAATATTCCTGGGCATGACTTAAAAGCTCAGAAATAAAAGAAGAGAATATATCTTTAACCTCCCCAGGAGAACAGTCTCTGCATTGCAGCAGTGTGATACTGGGTCTGCAGTATCCAGTGACTCTGAGCTAAGGCAGTGTGTGATCATCAAATATCTCTGTTGCACCAGAGGTCTGAAGCAAAGGAGAAATATTCATTCAACTTAATCCAATTTAGTGGATTAATTCAATGCTTCTGCATTTTGTGAAACAATACGTCGATTATAGGATTTCCATAAGACAATAAGACATGGAAGCAGAATTAGGCCATTTGGCCCCTTGAGTCTTCTCTGCCATTCCATCATGGCTAATCTATTTTTCCCTCTCAACCCCATTCTCCTGCCTACTCCCAGTGTTGTCCTTGGGTTGCGTAAAAGATGCTTTAGAAATTGATGTATTTTTTATTCATGACCTGTCTAGTTTAATCTCACTCAATAACCCTTAAATTCCCTTTTTTTCATTTTCAATAGGCTATCTAATTCCATTTTAGATACATGCTGTCAAAAAGAATGAAGAGCATTCATATGAACTAAATGACAAAACATTTGATGTGTGTGTGTGTGTGTGTGTGTGTGTGTGTGTGTGTGTGTGTGTGTGTGTGTGTGTGTGTGTGTGTGTGTGTGTGTGTGTGTGTGTGTGTGTGTGTGTGTGTGTGTGTGAGAGAGTGTGTGTGTGTGTGTGTGTGTGTGTGTGTGTGTGTGTGTGTGTGTGGAGGTGCAGGAAGAAATTAATGTGCAGAGATATTTGAAGTATCAGAGCAGGGAGAGAGCACAATGAGTGAAGTACACAGAATCCTGGACCATGGATGTACGGAAATCTAATTATTCTATGTAAAGCACTTTGGTTTCAACTTGAGTTGATTTAAACTTGTTATATGAATAAAATGTACTTACTTACTTACTAACAAAAAAGACCAGGAACAATACAAGACACGATCAAGAAAGTTAGTTGCACATTTATAAAAGGTTGATTAAGCCACAAGCATTGATTACATTCAGTTCTCAGTAGTCAATTGCCAATAGTGTTTCTTAGTCACATACAGGAGGCAACTGCACAGTGAAATTATTTTTCGATATAACACATTCTTCAAAGTCGAAAGTATGGTCGGCCCACGAGCTCAATGTACTGAGTTGGATGATCAGACATGATCATATTGAGCTATTCAATATGATCATGTCTGATCATCCAACTCAGTACATTGAGCTCGTGGGCCGACCATACTTTCGACTTTGAAGAATGTGTTATATCGAAAAATAATTTCACTGTGGCCTACTCCTGCACCTATGGCCTACTCCTGCACCTATTTTCTATGTTTCTATGTTTCTATGTACTGGAGCAGTTCCCGCAAACCAACATCCCTCTCCTCTCCTCACCCAGCCATCTGTGCGTCCCGGGGGAGCCCCCTGCAGCCGACTTTGAAGGCGCTAGAGGCATTACCCTGGTTCACCATCGTACCCGTCCTTGCTCCTTGTGCCCGACGTCTCCAGCTGCCCCCGGTTTACGCCTTCTGCCGAGCCCTGGGGCGAGGTCCCGCCAACCGCGAGGTCCTGCCGACCACGAACCTACGGGTGGGTTCCCGGTCCCGCTGGAGAAACGGGGTAACTTGTGCCCCTGTCCCACTTAGGAAACCTGAACGGAAACCTCTGGAGACTTTGCGCCTCACCCAAGGTTTCCGTGTGGTTCCCGGAGGTTTTTTGTCAGTCTCCCTACCTGCTTCCACTACCTGCAACCTCTGGCAACCACCTGCAACCTCCGGGAACCGCACAGAAACCTTGGGTGAGGCGCAAAGTCTCCAGATGTTTCCGTTCAGGTTTCCTAAGTGGGACAGGGGCATAAAAACCAGTAAGTTGACAGTACAATAGGAAGTAAAATATCATTCAATCCGAGTTGAAACCAGGGTCATCTGTGGATATAGGGACTATGAAGGTAGTAGTGGTGGGTTGCCTGGAGTAGATTGAGAATCAATATCAAAGGATATGTCAGTGGAGAGGAAATGGCTCGCCAGTAACAAAATAATATGCCAATGAAGCTGAACATCCATCCCTTCAAGGAGATCCAATGATGACATTTACGACATGCCCCCTACAACTCTCACCAACTTCTACAGATGCACCATAGAAAGCATTTAAGCAGGACGCAACACAGCATGGTTTGGGAACAACCGCAAGAAATTGCAGCGAATTGTGGACGCAGCCGACCATGACACAAACCGACCTCCCTTCTATTGACTCCATTTATACCTCACGCTGCCTCGGCAAAGCCAACGGCATAATTCTAGCAATTTCTGTTTTCTTTTCATTATTATAATTGGTGATTACACAGTGCGATCTCCTGCAGTGAAATAAACAAAATAACCCTGCCATCCACCTCCCCGTCCACCCTCAACCATGCACAGACTCGCCAGTTAATTAGTTTTGAAATCTATGCTGCTTGAAAGCAATTGATAAAACAAGTGGCATTTTGTATGAAAGCAGATTCTTTGAACATTTAAGGAAAAATGTCAAAAACAAATTCAAATGGAATAAATATGAATGCCAAGAAGCTGTATGAGACTAGTATGCCAGCCAGCACCACGGTATTAGTTAATCATTAAGGTTACCACGCATACACTGTCATCATACTCACTCGTAATGGGACATTTAGGTCTCTACATATCCTTGCTATAAAGCATCTCCTTTATTCTGCTCAATGAATGACATTTTCTGCAGGCCTTGTAAATCTATTTATAGTATAATATGTTAAATGAGTGCGTAAGCATACTGTGGACCCATTGTTGTTGTGGGCATTGAAATACAGTTACATTGCAGCACATGGCCAACTATCTTCATTCTCTGCCACACAAGTCATGAAACCGCAACCCCCACTTAACCCCCACTTCCCGAAAATACAACACAGGTAGGAATTATTGGAACCCCTGTTAGAGTCATAGAGTCTTACAGTGTGGAAACAGGTCCTTCCACCCTACCTGTTCACACCGGCCAACATGTCCCATCTACACTTGTCCCACCTGCCTGCGTTTGGCCCATATCCATCAAAACCTGTCCTGGCCATATTCCTGCCAAATGTTTCTTAAATGTTAAGATAGTCCCTGCCAACAACTACCTCTGTTAACATTTAAGAAAACACAAGTTACCGGAATGCTGCCTGGAATTTTACCAGAATGCCTGGATTTTTATCGGAATCCTGCCTGGATTAGAGGGTTTCAGCTAAAGGGAGAGGTTGGATAGACTTGGATTGTTTTCTCTGGAACATCGGAGGTTGAGGGGAGACGATAGAGACGATAGAGACGATAAAGGCATGGCATCTCCTTTCACTTTTACGCAGATGATAGCCAGTTATATATGCCACTCAGGAAAGAAGACGACTATTCTCTAAAATCACTTCTGTCTTGTCTTGAGGACATTAAGTCCTGGATGGCCTTAAACTTTCTGGGACTTAATGAAAAAAAGACAGAGGTGATTTTGTTTGGCCCCAATGGCTGCCGTGAACCTCCCTTTGTTGACTTGGGTCCACTGGCATTGTCCGTAAAGCCAACAGTTTTAAACCTGGGTTTTAGGATGGACGGCGATTTTAAACTAGATAAACAAATAGGCGCGGTGGTTAAGTCCAGCTTCTTTCACCTAAGGAAGCTGGCAAAGGTGAAGCCCATCCTCGAGCGGCAGCATTTTGAAACAGTAATCCATGCCTTTATTACATCTAGGCTGGATTACTGTAACGCACTCTACTCTGGAGTCGCACGAGCTTCATTGGCTCGTCTCCAGCTGGTTCAAAATGCTGCCGCTCGCCTTTTGACCGGAACTCGAAAGAGGGAGCACATTACGCCAATTTTGGCCTCCCTTCACTGGCTCCCAGTGCACTTTCGAGTTCATTTTAAAATTCTTTTATTTGTTTTCAAATCATTGAATGGGCTCGCCCCGCCTTACCTCTCTGAGCTGCTCCACCTATATGCTCCTGCCCGGTGCCTCAGGTCAGCTGATCAGCTGCTCCTTGAGGTACCACGGTCTAAGCGGAAGCTCAGAGGGGATAGAGCCTTTTCTGTTGCTGCTCCGGCACTTTGGAACACCTTGCCGTTGCACATCAGACAGGCCCCCTCACTTATTCTCTGGCTTTCGACACTGGCTGAGACATTGCTCCTGTTCTTAGTGCTTTTAATGTCTTTTAATTTTTTACTGTTTTTAGTCCTTCGTTTTACGGTTTTTAATGATTTGTAATAACTTTTTGTCCATGAGTTCTCATGTACAGCACTTTGTTGCAACTGCGGTTGTTTAAAGTGCTTTATAAATAAAGTTATTATTATTATTATTATACATAAAATTATGTGATAGGGCAGTCAGTCAGAATCTTTTTCCCAGGGTGGAAATGTCCAACACTAGAGGGCATGAGAGAGGGCACTAGAGGGCATAGAGTCTGAAGAAGGGTCTCGACCCGAAACCTCAACAGGGTTGTGCATCCTGAAATAAAATTTGCCTCATTAAGACACTGCACCAAGGGTGGCACAATGGTGCGACGGTAGAGTTGCTGCCTTACAGCTCAAGAGACCCAGGTTCAATCCTGCCTACGGGTGCAGTCTGAACGGAGTTTGTATGCTCTTCCTGTGACCACGCGGGTTTCCTCCGGGTACTCTGGATTCTTCCCACATTCCAAAGACGTGCAGGTTTGTAGGTTAATTGGCTTAGGTAAAAATTGTCCTTCGTGTGTATAGGATAGTGTTAGTACAGGGTGATCGCTGGTCGGCACGGACTCATAGGGCCGAAGGGCCTGTTTCCCCATTGTATCTCCAAAGTCTAAAGTATAAATGGCTTCAAATCCCTCCAATGTGCATACCATGAAAATGATACCTTCAGAAGCCTCCTCTGGAAACTGCCTCGTTCCTATATAATGCCACTAATAACCTCAATTGGCAGCTGTTGTGCCAGAAGTGGAGATGAGGAAACTATTATTAGAACGGAGACGAGGAAACACTTTTTGGAACGGACACGAGGAAACACTTTTTCTCACGGAGAGTTGTGAGTGTGGAATTCTCTGCCTCAGAGGGCGGTGGAGGCCGGTTCTCTGGATACTTTCAAGAGAGAGCTAGATAGGGCTCTTAAAGATAGCGGAGTCAGGGGATATGGGGAGAAGGCAGGAGCGGGGTACTGATTGGGGATGACCAGCCATGATCACATTGAATGGTGGTGCTGGCTCGCAGGGCCAAATGGCCTATTCTTGCACCTATTGTCTATTGTCTAACCCATTCCCCAGGTAACACTTTAACATGACTTCAATTGGTTTTGGGAGAAAAATGCATACTTGATCCTAGCCTTGCTCTATCCCAGTTCACACTCACAGGTGTGTTTACTACTTGTTCTCAGCTGTGGATGCAATTATTTTGATGTATGGTGTGTGTCTGGCTTCAGAATTGGTGTGATATATGGACTAAGTGGGCCCCTGGAGAAGTGCTTGCTGATCTTTAGAAGGTTTTGTGGATTGAGCACATTTACCATCAGCCAGATCCCATCCATTTGAGCTGAGTGCTTATTTATCTTCCAGCGTGTCTGTTTGGAAGCATATGGCTCTGTGGTAATCCTTGGTATTTTGGCTCCTGGTTTTGTATTGTAATTTTAATGTTAGCAATATTCCAACATGGTTATGATTGAGAAGACCAGCTTCTACTCAACCCATCAGTGCTCAGTCCATTATAAACCTTACTGACTTTTCACTGGGGATACTGACTTGTTTCAATAATCTGGTTTAGCTTCCAATTGCACTTTGTGCTAGTTCCATCTGCTCCTTATTACCTGCAAAAAATATTTCATTAGACCATTTACAAATTCTGTACCTGTTGCCTGGTGGGAGAGGGGAGAAGAGGGAGTGGCCAAGGTGAAACTGGTCTTTGATTATGCTGCTGGCTTTGCCATGGCAGCATGAAGTGTAAATGGAGTCCTTGGATGGACTCATCTTCTTATCGAATCCACACACACGATTAGAAGTTGTTCAGTCAGAGATG